>NC_029790.2:35279876-35309483 GCF_000816755.2 Arachis ipaensis
CTCCTGACAACTAGAGTGCAGAATTCATGGAGGGTTTGCATTGACTATAGGCGTCTCAACTAAGCTACTCGCAAGGATCATTACCCCTTGCCATTTATTGATCAGATGCTCGATCGCCTGTCAGGTAAATCCCATTATTACTTTTTAGAGGGTTATACAGGCTATTTTCAAATTTATATAGCTCTTGAAGATCAGGAGAAGACCACTTTTACATGTCCCTTTGAAACGTATGCTTATAAAAGAATGCATTTTGGCTTGTGTAATGCACCTGCTACTTTCCAAAGATGCATGGTGAGTATCTTCTCAGATCTTATTAAGAACTGTATGGAAGTATTTATGGATGATTTTAGCGTATATGGTGATTCATTTGACCTTTGCTTGGATAGTTTAGCTAGAGTATTAGACAGGTGTGTTAGTACAAACCTTGTATTGAATTTTGAAAAATGTCACTTTATGGTAAAACAAGGGATTGTTCTAGGACATGTTGTCTCTAATACTGGTATTTCAGTAGATCCAGCAAAGGTAGATGTCATTTCTAGTTTACCTTACCCCTCCTCCGTGAGGGAAGTCCGTTCGTTCCTTGGCCATGCAGGTTTTTACAGGAGATTCATTAAGGACTTCAGTAAGGTAGCATTACCTTTATCTAGACTGCTGCAGAAGGATATTGAGTTTGAGTTCACTGAGGATTGTATGAAAGCGTTTGATAAGCTAAAGATCGCCCTGACTCAAGCTCCGATTGTGAGAGGACCAGATTGGAGCCGACAATTTGAAATTATGTGTGATGCTTCCAACCATGCAGTAGGAGCGGCGCTGGCTCAGCGCGAAGGTAAGGATCCTTTCGTAATTGCTTATGCATCTAAAACATTAGATGTTGCTCAGTCTAATTATACTACTACTGAATTAGAGCTTCTTGTTATTATTTTTGCTCTGGATAAATTCTGAGCCTATTTACTTGGTACTAAGGTAGTAGTATACTCAGACCATGCAGCTCTAAAATATTTATTAGCTAAAAAAGAGTCTAAACCAAGATTGATACGTTGGATACTGTTGCTGCAAGAATTTGATTTAGAAATTAAGGATAGGAGTGGTAACCAGAATTTAGTGGCAGACCACTTGAGTCGCCTTGAGCACATTAAGCATGACTCCACCCCTATCAATGATACTTTCCCATTTGATAGTTTGCAAACAGTATCTGAAGTAGTTCCTTGGTATGTACCTGTAGCCAATTATCTAGTTAGCCATACTTTCCCTCCCAATTTTACTAAGCATCAAAGGGACAAGCTGAAAAATGAGTCTAAATATTTTATATGGGATGATCCATATTTATGGAGGTGTGGTGCTGACCAGGTAATTAGAAAGTGTGTACCCCAATCAGAATTCCAGTCCATTTTAGAGGCATGCCACTCTTCTGAGAGTGGAGGATATTTTGGCCCTCAAAGAAATGCTAGAAAAATCTTAGACTGTGGATTCTGGTGGCCTACTCTTTTTAAAGATGCTGCTGAATTTTGTAAATCTTGTTTTCCATGCCAAAGATTTGGTAATATATCCAAGAGGGATGAGATACCACAACAGATTATGCTTTTCTGTGAAATTTTTGATGTTTGGGGCATTGACTTCATGGGTCCATTTCCAAACTCTAATGGTTACCTTTATATACTATTAGCTATAGATTATGTTTATAACTGAGTGGAAGCCATTCCTACCCGTACTGATGATGCTAACAATGTTGTTTTCTTTGTTAGAAACCATATTATTTGTCACTTTAGATCACCACGAGCAATCGTGAGCGATCAAGGCACTCACTTTTGTAACAGGAGACTGACAGGATTACTGAAGAAACATGAGATTGTTCATAAAGTAGCAACAGTTTATCATCCCCAGACCAATGGACAAGCAGAAGTGTCTAATAGGGAGATCAAACGCAATCTGGAGAAGATAGTAAAACCTCATAGGAAAGACTGGAGTGCCAGGCTACAAGATGCACTCTGGGCATATAGAACAACGTACAAGACACCCATTGGGATGAGCCCCTTCCGCTTAGTATACAGAAAGGCTTGCCACCTTCCAGTGGATATGGAACACAGGGCTTTCTGGGCTGTAAAGGAATGCAATATGAATTATGAAGAATCTGGTGCTGAAAGAAAATTGCAACTAACAGAATTAGAAAATCTTCGCCTAGAAGCATATGACAATTACATGCGATACAAAGAGAAGATTAAGGCTATCCATGACAAACACATAAAAAGGAGAGAATTCAGACCAGGGGAGTTAGTTCTTCTTTATAACTCCAGACTGAGGCTTATGCCAGGCAAACTAAGATCAAGATGGGAAGGTCCCTATAGAGTAGAGAAGGCAGAGCCATACGGAGTTTTTCACCTGCGTCACCCTTCTAGCTCCAAATTCCTAAATGTCAATGGACATCGCCTGAAGCTTTACCATGGAGAGAAGATGAAGGATCACAAAGAACTAGAGGTTTTCCTTTTGGAAGATCCACCAACAGAAGCAAAATGAGCCTGAAGACGTCCAACTTAAGGACGTAAAAGCAAAGTGCTAGGTGGGAGACAACCCACCATGGTATGATTGTTCAGTTTTAGTCTTAGTTTTATTTTACTTTATTCTATTTTTACTTTTGTTAATGACTTTTCTCATAATCTCTGCATATAACCTGCATTTGCATTTGCATACTGCATATAAAAAAAAGGCACGTGACACGCCAGCGTCGCTGACGCGTCCGCGTCATAGGTGCCTTGGATATGAGAAGAAAAGCAGCAGAGAGTCATGCGAGAGCGTGGCTGGAGGCATGCCTTAGGCACAAACATGCCCACGCGACTGCGTCGCTAATGCGGCTGCGTCATTTTGAAAAATAGCCTCCCCACGCATCCACGTCACCCACGCGAACGCGTGGCCCTGCAAAATCGACGTAAAGAGGTGTATGGCAGAAAGTTATGATGGAGTGGGGCTGGAATGATGCTGAAAGCACAAGCCTTATCACGCGAACGCGTGCCCCATCCGTCCGCGTCATTTTCAAAATATCGCCACTCACGCAACCGCGTCAACCACGCGAACGCGTCACCCAGATTTTTGGCAAAATACATTTAAAACAGAGATTTGTGCGAACGCGAGGCTGCACTCGCGCCAATAGCACAAATCAGGCCACGCGATTGCGTAACCCATGCGTCCGCGTCACCTGAAAATTATCACATACCACGCAATCGCGTGAACCACGCGTCCGCGTCACATGCGACACACAGCTTATCCAGATCAGCCAAATATCTTATCTTTTCTTTCCCCCAAATCCAAATCTTTTTTTCTCCCTTCTTCCTTCTTTTTTTCTTTCTCACTCTTTACTTTCTTCCTTTCCTATTTTTCACATCCGTTATCAAGGTTCTTTTCTTTCTTTCTTTACTTTTTACTTTTCCTTTATTATTTTTATTTATGTTTTCTTTTTCTTTTCACTTTTATTATCTATATTTGCCTTTACTTTCTTTTCTTTTCTTTTTATTCCTTTAATTGGTGTTAGAAATTTAATTGGGTGATTGTTTTCTTCTATATTTTGCTTGTGAGTTATTGTGGAATTGTTTGACAATTAATATTACTTCTTAAAAGGTTGCTTGCATGTTCAATTTAATACTTTCAATAACATATTCACCATGCATGCTATGTGTTTGTGAAAAAGCCCGTATGGCATTGTGCATTATTACTCTATTCTACTACTCTAATGCCTGTTTTTCACAAAACTCCTTTTATATTTTATTAATTAAATATAATTGTCAATACAAACAGGTTGTTAGTTTGAAAGAGTTGATTATCTAACTTGGACATTTAATGCTTGATCTATGCTACTCATGCCTTTGCCGGTATGCCAATAAACATCTTGCATTTAATTGTCACCACATGTACTTGCTATATTTTCAGTGATGAACTTTTCACATGTAGTCATGACCATGTGTTAACGACATCCTTCTTTACCATGCATTGATTATCACGCATCCTGTCCTCTTCCTTGCTCTAATCCTTGAAGTTTTAAAAGTACTTACCTTTTTCCTTTCAGGATGGCCACCAAGAAGGATAAAGAGAAAGCTACTCCCAAACCGCCAGCAAGGAAAAGAACAAAGAGAGCACTAGTGGCAGAGCCATCTTCAACAGCAGTAAAGCCCTCAACAAAATGAATCAAGAGGATCATCAAGGTCGGTGAAAAAGAGAAAGCTTTCCCAGCAAAGGACACTGCGCGATTCACTAAACGCTACTGTGAGCAGATGTTCCCTATCCTGGCTGAGAGAAATTATAATAACGAATACCTTCTCATCCTCCCGACCAACGTTGTTGAATTTGTTGAGCCGCGAATTAAACGAAGACAATGGGGTACCTACTCATGTGTCATGATAAAATATTGGGAATTTGGGTACCTACTCATGTGAAACTAGAAAAATTGAAAATCTATGTGCATTGATAATGTTATGTTTATTTTTATGCTAAAAAAAATCCAAAAATACTCAAGTAATTAAGTAATTAAATAAGGGCACAAAATTACCCCAATGCTAAGTTAAGTTAATGAAAAGATCAATGCATATGTGATAAAAATTAAAAGAAAAGTTGATGCATGAGTATGTAATACAAAAGTGAGAATTTTGGGTAGCTAGAAATTAATTTAAAGTATATAGAATGTGTATATAGGTAAGAGCTTAGGTTAATCAAGGATTCAATTTATAGCTCACTTAGCCATATATATACCCTCACCTTTACCTTGGCCCCATTACAACCTTGAAAAGACCTCATGATGTTTGCATTGGTACATTAAATACTTGTTGATTGGTTAGGTGAAGAATAAGGTTTAGAAAGCATGATTAGAGAAGAGTAGAGTGATTATCCTATACACTAGGGAGACTAGAGTGCATATACATCACCAGTGAGGGTTCAATGCTTAATTCTATGTTCCTTGCTTTCATGAGATGTCTTCTTACAAGTTTACTTGTCTTTATTGTATAGTTTGAATTAGTGGGGTTTGAATTATTTTTGTCTTGAAGAACTTATTTATTTTGACCAAGTAGACAGAATCATATAGTTGTATTCATATACATAGGTTTCATTGCATTGCATGAGTCTTACTTTTCCCTACTCATTTATTTTATCTCCTTAAGCTAAGCATGAGGACATGCTAATGTTTAAGTGTGGGGAGGTTGATAAACCACTATTTTATGGTTTATTTTGTATTTAATTGAATGGTTTCATTAAGTCTTCACCCACTTATTCATATTAATTGCATGATTTTATAATTCCTTCCTAGTATTGTTTATGGTTGAAAACTTGCTTCCTAGAGATCTTTAATTAGTATATTTTAATTCTCCTTTATACCATTCGATGTCGTGATCTGTGTGTTAAGTGTTTCAGGCTTTATAGGGCAGGAATGGCTTAGAGAATGGAGAAGAAGCTTGCAAAAATGGAAGGAACACAAGAAACTAAGGAGATAACCAGCAAACACTGACGCGCGCGCATGGCTCACGCGAGCGCGCGGAATGGAGAAAATCGCAGCGACGCGTGCGCGTGCCTGACGCGTACGCGCGGATTTGAGTCTGCACGAATGACGCGAACACGTGACAAGAAAAATCGCTGAATGATGTGAACGCGTGACTGACGCGTACGCGTGACCTGCGCGATCTACAGAATTATCAGAAAATGCTGGAGGCGATTTCGGGCCACGTTTTGACTCAGTTTTCGGCCCAGAAACACAGAATAAAGCCAGGGAACATGCAGAGACTCAGAGGAAACTTGACACAACTTCACATATTCTCATTAGGATAGTTTTTAGGTTTTTAGATCTGAATTTAGAGAGGATTACTTCCCCTCTAGGTTCTCTTTACATTCCCAGTTTATTGTTTTATGCTTTTGGATATTGAAGAAGTCATTACCTCTGTTGAAGACATTATTCTAGTTTGTTTCCTTACCTAATCTTTTATTCTTAATTCTTGTTTAAAGTAGTAATTGGATTATGTTCATGAATTGTTAGTACAAAGGATTACTTTTATTTTTAATTAATTTTGAATCCCTATTTTATTTATTTTATCATGTTTTCTTCTATTATTTTTATGAGCGTTATATTCATGTCATCGGAGTAGATTTCCCAAACTTGACATGGGGATTGATTAAAAGGAGACACTTGAGTTGGAAGGCTTAAGTACTGATTAAACTGGAAGTTGTTGGCTAGTTCTGTATTTACTAACGCTAGACCTTCCCAAGGGAGAGGACTAGGATTTGCAAATAAGGATTAGCTCAATCACTTGACTTTCCTTTATTTAGTAAGGGTTAACTAAGTGAAAACAACAACCTTTTTAATACTACATTTAAGAGACCCCAACAAGGATAGAACTTCCAATTAATCATTCTCCCAGTCAAGGCTTTTTATTTAGAATATTAATAATTATTCTTAGTTTTCGTTACTTTAATTTGCTATTATTTAATTGCTCATTATTCAACTCTCAACCCTCGTGGAAATTCTTAATTAATAAATTAGCATACTTTCTCGCAACTCATTGGGAGACGACCTGGGACTCATACTCCCAGTATTATTATTTCTAAATTTCGTGACAACTTTTCTAAATTGACAAGGCAGATCTTAGCTGGTTAAGAACTATACTCTCAACGCATTCTCTATATTGATTTCTTAATTAGCCGACCTCCGCCTTCACGTCAGGGGGTCAATCATTTTTACACTTAGACACAATTTTTAGCTAGTTTTTTGGTTATTTGTTCTTCTACAGAGAGAAACTCTTGTTCCTCTCAAGATCTAGCTTTGACTTGATCTTTTCTTGTTGAATTCTGAATTGGATCTTGTTAATTACTAGTTTTAGTTGCTTAATTTGAATTCCTTAGTATAATTTTGCTTAGATATTGTGTTAGTTTTATGATTTTTTGTTAATTGTCATTTTATACCCATTTCATGAATGTTGTGAATCTTGAATTGCTAATGCTACATTGATGATTTTTATGATTGATTGTGTTGTTTGAGTGATTGTATGTTGATAATTGTTAGTGGGTATTTGTTAGTTTCAATTTAATTGCAATTTGAATATGTCTTTTATTAATGCTTACCATGTGTTTGCTGAATTGTTTCCTTTGATTATGGAGTAGTTCTCTTTACTCTTGGCCTAGGCTAAGGGAATTGGATAAACTTGAGTCATTGGGTCTAATGGATTGATGATTTGGGAACCCTTAGTGGTCAATTTGATAGCCATTGACACTAGCCTACTACTAAGTCAATTAGTAGTTAGGTTGGACCTTATGGGTTGATGTTGACTAAACCTTTTAATATACTTCAAGTATAGAAGTAGACTTAATGAGTTTGGTTCCTCATAATTGTCAAGATATGGTTATTAGACAAGGATAGTGACCCCCAATTCCCATGTCTAGCCAAGAGTTGTTTTTATTATTCATATCTGAAAATCCAAAATTCCTAATTGCTTTGCCTTAGTTATAGCTATTTGTTTAGTTCTAGAATAGAATTATATTGAATGTTATCTTATTAGTTTGGAGTTGCTCACATCTTGCTTTAGTTATTTGGATTAGTTTCTTGTACTCCAAGATTACTTGCTTGTTAAGATTCCTAGTTTAATTTCTTGCTCATGACTTATAACCCCGAAATTCTAACCAATGTTGATGCATATGTTTGCCCATTCCTTGTGAGACGACCCGAGGTTTGAATACTTCGGTTACTTTTATTGGGGTTGAACTTGTGACAACCAAATTCCTTTCTAAATTTGATACTCGAGGATTGTTGTTGGGTAGAGCTATACTTACAATGGAATTTTATTGAGAAATTCTATACCTACATAATCCTTGACAACATCAAATGCGTTCACATGGTTTTCAAATTTGCAACTAACTCAATCCATAGCTGAGTTCAGTTAGAAAGAAGTTTTCATGATGAATTCTTTACAGGTGAGATGAAAGTAACTTTGTCTAATTTATTCGCAGTGAGAAGGGAAAAATCCGAGTTGATCGATGATTATTTGATTTGATTCAAGAATATGAGAAATAAATATTTCACTCCTATTCGAAACCTGAAATAGTTTGACTTTAATATTCGAAAGAAATTAGTAAACCAGCAATTTCTTGACTTGGCTCAGTTAGATGATAAAGTTCAACAAATTGAAAAATTGAATAAAGAAAAAGAAGAACTTGAGTCGAGTAAAAGAAAACCTTTCTTTAATAAAATGGTGAATTATGTCGACTGTATTAGTGAAGAAGAGTCGAACAATGAATCTGCCTTTGCTACAGAATTAAAAGATAGACCCCATATGTGTGTCGATCTCTTAATCCAGCAAAAGACAAAATTTCTTTGGCAGGAGGAAGAAGTTATTCTTTTGACTTGACAAAAGCTGAACAAATTTTCGATGTGCTATTAAAAGACAAACAGCTTGTACTCCCTGAAGAGAAAAGAATGCTGTCCATTTCTGAAATGAGAAATAAAAAATTTTGTAAATTTTATCAAGCCTCTAGTCATTTTACTAATAATTGTATCTATTTCAAGGACCTAATACAGAAGGCGATTGATGACGGTCGACTAAAGTTTGCAGAAAAACCTGATATACAAGTGAATTCTGATCCTTTCCAGGTCAAGTCGAACTTTGCAAAAATAGAGGAATTGACTTTCTCGATTATCATGGCCTCTGTCGAGCCTGTTGGAAAAAATGGTCAAATTGAACTCGATATGTTCGAAATAGAAAGGCCCATCTATCCAAAGATAGGAGAGGACCTTTTAGATTTTGCTAAGGCAAACAGAAGAGGAAGGAAACATTGCTATCTGTCCTCGAGACAGTGCCTTGTTCGACACCTCAGCTGCTAAGGCTTTCGACTCATATAAAAAGAGTCAAGAACGTGTTTCTCAAGAGGAACTGAGGTAAACTCGACTGAAATAGGGAAGTAATGGTCAAGACCCTACAAATGCCCATGTTAGCCAACGTATGCGCACGATGGTCATGGTTGATCAGAAACCCCATAGGGTGTCGAGTCAAACTAGAGTTCCACCTGCCAATGTGTCGAACAATAAATGGGTGCAAAACATGGCACTAAACTACTCAAGGAACTATAACTTTAATGTTTCCAGAGTAAGTTTGAGAATTGGGCTAGAAACCAAAAAAGAGGCACCTCTTGTGAGGGACAAGCAGAAGAGGTAACGGTCGAGCTAAATCTCAACGCAACTTTCGGACAAAGCTCCCTTCATTCCAAGAGCTGTAGCTCAAGCACAATAGGGTTGTGTCGACATTGAGGGCTCGTATCCAAAATTGGATAAAAGGATCAATTCTCCTAATAACCAAGATCAAAAAAAGGATAAACTATCCTCCATCAAGGGCTAGGAGCCAAAAGATGTGTCGAAAGAAAAATTCATGTTCAAGCCAGTTCCTAAGTCAAAAGAAGATGAAGAAGTTTTAACAGAGGCTTTCGACTCTGGATGTGAAGAAGACTTAGATGTCATGTTTGGTGAGAATGGTTTTGGTTATGTAGCCACGGTGTCAGTACTCCCTTTCAACTTTTAGGTTGACTTTGAAAATCCTTGGAGCTGTCTCGAAGGAGATTGTGATGATGTCATTCCAGGAGACAAATGCAGGTTATTTGAAAGGCCTGATGAAATAACCAAGGGTCATCTTTGACCTTTATATATCAAAGCAAAGGTGGAAGGATTGGTAATCAATCGTATATTGGTCGATGGAGGAGCAGCAATTAATTTGCTGCCTGAGAGCATGCTCATACTATTCCAAAAAACAGTCAAAGATTTGATTAAGACAAATTTGGCTATTATTGGATTCAATGATAAGTCGACTGATGCACCACTATTTCATGGTACATCTTATGCTTAATTGAGTGGATTTTTATCCACTATTCTCACACTTATTCATGTAAATTGCATGGTTTTACATTTTCCTTTATACTTTTGTGCTATGATTGAAAACATGCTTCTTTGGCCTTAAATTTGCTATGTTTAATCATCTCTTATTACCATTCGATGCCTTGATATGTGTGTTAAGTGTTTTCAGCCTCTATAGGGCAGGAATGGCTTAGAAGATAGAAAGGAAGCATGCAAAAAGTGGAAGGAATACAAAAAATTGAAGGAATTGCTAAAGCCTGTCCAAATGAGGCGGTCTCAGTTGCGTTGGAAAGCTAACATCTGGGGTTTTGCAACGATATATAATTTGCCAAAGCTGCCCCGAAGATAGGCGACGCGCACGGGTGGATCACACGCACGCGTGACCTGGAGAAAATTCAATCCACGCGTACGTGTAGACAACGCGTACGCGTGACTTTGCCGCGTGCTGGACGTATCAGAAATCGCTGGGGGCAATTCTGGGCTGTTTTTGACCTAGTTTTTGGCCCAGAAAACACAGATTAGAGGCTATAAAGTGGAGGAATCAATTCATTCATACAACAACACTCATATTTCACAATTTTAGGTTTTAGATGTAGTTTTCTAGAGAGATAGGCTCTCTTCTCTCTCTTAGGTTTTAGGATTTAGGATTTCTTTTAGTTTTAGGATTACTTCTTCTCCATTCCAGGTTCAATGTTCCTTTAATTTAATTTCTTTTCTACTTTTATTTATTCTAGTGCTTTGATTTATCTATTTCACTTGTTAATTACTTATTTATGAACCTTCCATTGTTAGAATTGATTTTATATTTAATGCAAATTGAGGTATTTCAGATTTATGATTTTAATTTAGCTTTTTACATTCTTAGCTTGAATTGAGTAATTGGTGACACTTGAGTTATCAAACTCCTTTCTTGATTGAAAATTGGAATTTGCTGATTGATTTAGATCCCTCTAAAGCTAGTCTTTCCATAGGAGTTGACTAGGACTTGAGAAATCAAATTAATTAGTCCACTTGACTTTCTTTTATTTAGTAAGGGTTAACCAAGTGGGAGTAATGAACAATTCTCATCACAATTGATAAGGGTAACTAGGACAGGATTTCCAATTTTCATACCTTGCTAAGAGCTTTATTAGTTATTAATTTAATTCTTACAAATTACTTTTCCTTATTTAAAAATTCCAAAAAGATAATCTTCCATAACCAATAATAAATCATACTTTCCTGCAACTCCTTGAGAGACAACCCAAGGTTTGAATACTTCGGTTATCAATTTTATTAGGGGTTTGTTACTTGTGACAACCAAACTTTTGTACGAAAGGATTCTTTGCTGGTTTAGAAACTATACTTGCAACGACAATTTATCTGTAAAATTCTTTACCGATAGAAAGTCCAGTTCATCATCAACAACAGCCTGGGGAATGATCCCACTCAGGGTTAAGGTGGGAAGTGTCGAATGAACGCACAGTATTTGATGCGTGAGCATCTTTCCTATATTTTCTTAGTAATTTAGATGTGAATTTGTGGAGTTTTTATGATATTTTGGTGTTCTAGACCATCATGGATGCTACTTTGAGTTGCACTATTATTTTGATGATTTCAGGAAAAATTTGGACAAGTTTGACAGAGTTCGAGCAGAAGAAAAATGAAGAAATTTGATACTGCCAATCTGGCGTTTAGCGCCATAAGCCTAGAAGTTCATGCGAGCTCTCTGTTTGGTGGCGCTAAATGCCACGACACTGCATTTAGCACCATATTCTTCATAAAGTGTGTCAAGATCATGTGCTACTGGCGCTAAACGTCACTACCTGGCATTTAGCGCCAGGTACCCAAAAACATTGGAAAAGCTCTATGTCCAGTGGTGCTAAATGCCATTGCTCGGTATTTAGCGCCAGTAGCGCGTCCTCAACTCTCCATGGAAGGCTTCATTTAGTTTTTAATTAATTTTCTTTTATAGTTTTTAGGGTTTTTTATTAAGAAATTTATAAAAATGAGGAATGGATATAAAAAGGGGACAAGACTCAGCCCTGCGGGCTCTCTTCTCTTTTTCTTCCTCATTCCGCACTTTCAGACTTTTACTCTAGGTTTTTCTCTGATCCATGAGTAACTAAATCTCCACTGTTAAGGTTAGGACCTCTGTTTATTTTAATAGAATAATACTATTGTCATTCTACTCTTATTCAATGCACTGATTTAAATTTAATGATTGATTTCGTTCTTCATCCTAGGAATTAGAATATATTGGAAGATAATTCTTTTTCTATTTGAATTATTGTTGAATCTTGGAAAAGTTAAATAACTTGAATAACAAATTGAAATCAATTCCTCACAATTCACTAATTATCTAAATTAACAGGATACGTGACATATAATCTCCTTATTTTTGGGTACTTATTGTTTGTGTGATTTATAAACTAGAATTGGACTTAATATTCTAATTTAAATTAAGTAACCATAGAATTGGCAATGATTGAGTTAGATTAGATTAAATTACTAAGGAACTAGAGTTTAATCACTTAAGGTTTGCCATGAATTGAATCTTTGCATGATTAAAATAGTTGATAAGAATTGTTAATCTGGAAAGTTAAACATCTCCAAAGCCTTATCTGTTTTCTCATATTATTTTCACTAACCATTCACTGTTTGCTTTCTTACATTCTTTGATTTACTGTTTTATGCTATTGAACTTGAAACCACTCTTTTTAGCTTGTCTAACTAGTCTAATCACTCAGCCATTGTTGCTTAATCCATTAATCCTCGTGGGATCGACACTCACTCACCTGAGTTTATTACTTGGTACAACCCGGTGTACTTGCCAGTTAGTTTGTGGTATTCGAAATTTCACACTAGTATTTATAGTGGTGCTTACCAAGGTAACCTTCAATATGATATTGGAAAGAGATTAGATCCATGGAATAGGGGTAATTTCCTCGACTCTGCATCAAAAGTTGGTGCTCTGGGACGAGGATGGAAGGACCGAAGAAATTGAAGCTGACGACAATCCCTGCTATGTCGAACAGATGAATGTCAGCATTAAGGAATATCGTACTAGTGTACGGCCACTAGATATTGATATGAGCACCTTTGGCCCAAATCTTATCAAAGGTTGCTATGTCGGGGCCCATGGAATGAAGTTGGTCCCTAAGGCCAAAGAAAGCTTGGCCACAAAATTCACTTGATGGATATTGGTGCAGATTTTCCAATCCACAACTTACCGACAAGTGCACCAGGTTGTACCAAGTAATAAACTCAGGTGAGTGAGTATCGATCCTACGAGGATTAACGGATTAAGCAAACAATAGTCAATTGATTATTCTAGTCAGACAATAAAAATTTAGGGTTTCAATAAATAACATAAAAATAGAGAATTAAATAAAGCAAACTAAAATTGGTTAAGAAAATAATATGATAAAGATAGTTAAGGTGTCAGAGATATTTAAATTTCCAGATTAATATTCAATGTTAACTACCTTGATCATGAAAAGATTATGTTTATGGCAAACTCTAAGTGATTAAACTCTAATTCCTTAGTAATTTAATCTCCTCTAACCTAATCAATCGCCAATTCCTTGGTCACTTAATTAAATTAAAAGGTTAAGTCCAAGTTCTAGTTTATAAGCCACACAAACCCTGAGAACCCAAGAATAAGACGATTATATGTCATGTATCGCGTTAAATCTAGATAATTAGAGAATTGTAAGAAATTGGTTTCAAGTTATAATTCTAATGATATAACTTTTCTAAGACTCAAATAGAATTCAAGCTGAATTAGAGTTATTTCCCAATAATCACTAATTCTTAAGATGAAGAATGAAACCAATTCTAAAACAATAATCAAAACATTAATCAAGAGTAGAAGAACAAATAATTATTAATCCATCAAAGTAAATAGAGCTCCTAACCTTAACAATGGAGGATTAGTTTCCCATAGTGCAAAAAATTCCAAATTCTGATCTAATATAAAACCTAAAACTAATGAGGAGTGTAAGATGGAAGGGAGGGAGAGCGAGTGTGTGTCTGCTCTTGGGGAGGAAGGAAGTCCCCTATTTATAGTAAAATCTCTAAAACTAAACTTAGAATTAAAATTCAAACTAAATCAAACAAAATTAAATCTAAATCAAATCAAATCTTTTTCTTAATGACTCTTTGACTAACTAATGATCTTCCTTGTAATTTAAGCTTGGTGTCTTCAAATCTTCATTAATTATGAAGATTTCTCAGGTTTGGGGCTGCTATAGGCGTTCAGCACCACTTTGGTAGCATTTGGCGCCGCTTTTTACGCAATTTCACACTTCCTTGTTGCCTGTCTAGCACCAAACGCCGGTTTCTGACATTTGGCGGCGGGAGTCCCAATTGGAATGGTGATGCTAGACGTGGTTTGGCGCTAAACGCCAATGTCGCGGCGTTTAGCGCCATGATGCCAGAGAAAACGTATAAACTATTATATATCGTTGGAAAGCTCTGAAAGTTAGCTTTCTAATGCTTTTGAAAGTGCGTCAATTTGATATATCTAGCTCAAGGTATGCTCGTTGGAGTGTGAGGAGGTCAGGATTGACAGCTTCCACGAATTCTGTTTGTGCTTGTCTTCAATTCTTAGTTCCTCCTTGTGCTTTTGCTTCTCTTTTCCTAAAATTTTCCTACAAGAATCATGAAACCAAGAAAATAAAAATACTAATAGTATAGTCTTGAAAATCATATAATTACCAAGCAAAAGTCATGAATTTTCTATAAGAAATACCCAAGAAAAGTGCTTAAGATGCTCATGCATCACAACACCAAACTTAAGCTCTTGCTTGTTTTCAAGCAAGCAAAGAATCATGGCTTAGTCATCAAACTTTTCAACCTTAAAATACATGGATGAATGGTTGTATTCAAATGAGTTTAGTTAGCCGTTTCACTTATGCATAATTGGTTATAATCTTTCAAGGCCTCTGTCTAGATTAGATTATAGAATCCTTCCTTGAATCATCACCTTGAAGCAAGCTTATTTACTTTCTTTTCACAATTTATTTCTATTGGGTGGTTTGCATCTTGAGCCTAGCAGTGACTCTAAATATTTTGTCTCAAACTTTGCTTAATGCAGAAATAGTGATGACTTGCATCATCTACTCTTTTTTCTTATCTAAAAAGGACCATAAAAGAGCATAATCTCATTAAATCATTACAATTCATGAACTAATTGATGAATATTATGGTACATTGCTTTGAAATAGATTTGTGCTGAATTTCAGGTGAAAAGAGCAACAAAAAGGGAAGAAAACAACAAAATAAAGCTGGGCGTGTGAAACTGGGCGTGCCACTTGGAACAAACGCCATGAAAGTATATGGGCGTGGCGCGCCAGGAGCCAAGCGTGGCACGCCAGTTGTATTTTTCAGAAAAGATTCTCAAAGCTTTAACATGGGCGTGGCACGCCAGGAGCCAGGCGTGGCACGCCAGTTACATTTTCCAAAGAGCAAAGTTGAAGGCCACAGAAGGGGCGTGGCACACCAACTCCATTGTACACCATGGGGCGTGCCACTTGAGCTTGTGGGCATGGCACGCCAGAAGAGAATAAGCCTGGGCGTGCCACTTGGTATCGAAGGCGTGGCACGCCAACTCTCATCCAGCACTTGGGCGTGCCACTTGAAGACCTAGGCATGGCACGCCAAGCTTAAAGGAAACACACCAATATGGGCGTGCCACTTGAACATCAGGGCATGGCACGCCAGTTCAATTTTCCAGAAGAGGAGGTGAAGGGCCAGACACTTGGGCGTGCCACTTGGTATCGAAGGCGTAGCACGCCAGCTATCATTCCTCACTTGAGCGTGCCACTTGAGTCTCAAGCGTGGCACACCAATGCTAAACCACTCACTGGGCGTGCCACTTGGTATTGAAGACGTGGCACGCCAGCCATCATTTCTCACTTGGGCGTGCCACTTAGGTTCTGGGCATGGCACGCCAACCAAGGAATCAAGCACACATAAAGGGCATGGCACGCTAGACCCTGGGCGTGCCACGCTAGTTCAACTCTCCAGAGAAGGAATCAAGCACACATAATGGGCGTGGCACGCCAGACCCTAGGCGTGCCACACTAGTTCAACTTTTCAGAGAAGAAGAGGAAGCACAAAGTGCGCGTGGCACACCCAGCCAGACCCTGAGCGTGCCATGCCATTTCAACTTTCTAGAGAGATGATAAAGAAGAAAAAGGCCTGGGCATGCCACTTGGGCTCGAAGGCGTGGCACGCCAGGCTAACCAAGCTTTAAAAAGGCCTGGGCGTGCCACTTGGGCTCGAAGGCGTGGCATGCCAGGCTAACCAAGGTTCAAAAAAGACCCTGGGCGTGCCACTTGCGTTTGAAGGCATGGCACGCCAGGGAGCTTGATGCATGGAGCGTGCCACTTGAAGAGCTGGGCGTGGCGCGCCAAGCCAAATTCAGTGGCTAGGCGTGGGCCAGACCCTGAGCGTGCCATGCCATTTCAACTTTCTAGAGAGATGATAAAGAAGAAAAAGGCCTGGGCATGCCACTTGGGCTCGAAGGCGTGGCACGCCAGGCTAACCAAGCTTTAAAAAGGCCTGGGCGTGCCACTTGGGCTCGAAGGCGTGGCATGCCAGGCTAACCAAGGTTCAAAAAAGACCCTGGGCGTGCCACTTGCGTTTGAAGGCATGGCACGCCAGGGAGCTTGATGCATGGAGCGTGCCACTTGAGGAGCTGGGCGTGGCGCGCCATGCCAAATTTAGTGGCTAGGCGTGGCATGCCACTCAAGCGCCAGCCACACGCCAAGCCTGGAGAAGTCACGTTTTTAGAGTTTTTATTTCTTTCCCTCTAGCTGTAATTTTCTTTTCACTTTTGTATTTTCTTAATTCTAGTGCTAGGAGTAGTATAAATAACCCCTGAAAGTACTGAGAAGGGGTTATTGAGTAGTAGTCTTTGTTGATGTATAGTTAGATTTACTTTTCACATCATCTCTTCCATCTCTTGTACTTTTCTCTTAAGTTATGAGTAGCTAATTTCCCTCTCATTGAAAGAGGGAGCTCTGTTGTACTTGATAGATTAATGATAGTGAATTTCTTCTTCTCTTCATCTTCTCTTTGATTTGCTAGAAGGAATTTCGTTTTAATGCTAGTGTTCAATCATCTTGGGAAAGAGGTTGAATGCAAATTGGGTTTCATGGGAACCTTGGAAAAGGAAAAATGAAACCATGCTTGAAATTCCTTCTCACAATTGAGTAGATCTGGGTTTTGGTGATTGGATATGGTGACATATAATCCACCCACTAGTTGGATCTATGAGGATGTGTGGTATAATCAGGGACTAAGCATATCTCTCTTCATGAGCAATTAGACCAAGGAATTAGCTGATTATCAAGATTTGAGAGATTGAATCACCAAGGGATTGGGGTTCAATCAATCATGATTGCCAAGAGGTCAATGAGTTACATGATTGAAGATGAGATGAGCTGGATTTAATCCAAAGAGAACAACATCTCCTGATCTTAATGATTTTTCCCTATTCTTATCTTTCACATTCTTTATAGCTTTCTTTACATTCTGCTATTCCCTATTCCCATTTACAATTCAGTCATTTATGTTTCTGTACTTTACATTCTTGCCATTTATTCTTCTGCACTTTATTGCTTCTCTTTACTTTTGAGTCATTTACAATTCTGTTCATTTAAAATTCTGCAATCACAACCTATATTGCTCAGCTTGACTAATTCACCCATTGATTAAAATTGCTCAAATCTACCAATCTCTGTAGATATGATCCCACTCCTAGTGGGTTATTATTTGACGATATTTTTGGTGCGCTTGCCAAAAGAACGGATTCATTATTTATATGGGGAGTGAATTCCGGTCATCAAATACCACAAGCACATAATTGGGGAGTTCTTTGAGCTTACCATGTCCTTTTAACATTCTCCATAATTGGTGCTCATAGCCTTTGGCTTTCTCCTTTTGGGGGATGCTTTGCACCTTGAGCTTAGTCATGACTCTAAATACTTTGTTTTCAAGTTTTTGCTTGATACATAAGCATCACAAGCACTTGACTATGATGCTTTTTGAGCTTATTTTTCTTTCAATTTCCTTAGTCAGTAGTACTCAGAGCCTTTGGCTTCTCTTTCAACCCCTTTTTTTTTCTTTACATGTTGCTCCTTCAAGGCTTTGTCAAGTATAAGGATCCCATAATAGTTCTCTAGACTAAGGCCTCAAACAATTTAGCTAAGATTATGTTGAACATTCTTAGTTAGTTTGGCCTTCCAAACTCACATTGTCATGCTCTTTATGATCTAGCCCTTTTTCTTTTTGTTCTTTCTTGGCACATAATCCTTGCCCATATTTAGGAGCAAGCACAATTATAATTGTCAAGTTGTGATGGACAAGTAATGATATGCACTTGACTAATAGGAATTTTAAATGTATTATATAAGATAGAACAAGATAACATATGCATATAATTGAAAAGGAAGGAAGCGATTAGAAGTCAACAACCTTAGTTCTCATTGTCATCCACTTCATCATCTTCCTCTTCATCATCCTTTTAGGCTATGTAGAGCATAGCCTCCAACACCAAACTTAGAATGGTTGCTTGTCCTCAAGCAACAAAAAAAAACAGTGGTGATGGATATAGGAATAATCATGATTGTCTAGTGGAACTAAGGAAGCAAAGCGAAAGCTCATTCAAATAAAACAAACAGAAATTAAAAACAAAATTAAAGTAAAGGCAAAATAAAGCAGAATAAACATGTTTCTAATGTATTAGCACGGGGGGAATGGACCTTGCATGGGTGAAGTGTGGCAACACCAAACTTGGTGTGAGAACACCAAACTTAGTGTGACACAATCAATGAAAGGTTGGGCCAAGTACCCAGTGAAATGCAAGCATCATGTTGGTGTAGCAACACCAAACTTAATCCATGAAATACATATACAACATGAAGCAAAACAAAAAGAAAAATGAAAAGAAATTACCTAACATTGAGTTGCCTCCCAACAAGCGCTTCTTTAACGTCACTAGCTTGACAGTTGGTTCTTGAATTTTCTTCCTCTTCTTCCTGTTGGTTAAGAGAAATGACTTCAGCAAACATGAGGAGAAAAAGGATACTCACTAAAAACCAACCTCCATATAACTCTCTGATTTACTAGGACCAAAGAAAGCATATTCAAGTATTGGGGAAGAAGACTTCAATTCAAATGTGGGTGGTTCATTCAGATTTTTCTTTCTAGAAGCTTGCATTAATGGATTGAAAGGGACTTGTATGGCTTCCTCCTTAATTATTGGAATGTGCAAGCATGGAGTGCGCATGGCTTCCTCCTTTGTTTGTGCATATTCCTCTTGTAGCCTCTGAGTATATGAAATTCTAGGCTTGTATTCCTCCATGACCTCCTTCTTTATTGGAATTTCACTTGGTACAGGGTCTCTTGGTCTTGCTCTTGCACTTTAAACTTTTCTTCTTTTTTTGGGTTTGAGTGTTGTGCAGTGTTTGGAAGGACCCCTTCATCAATAACATTTTGGATTGATGATTCAATTAAATCAACCCCCATGTAGCTCTCTGATTCATTGGAGGATGGACTCCTTTGAATGATTCCCTCACATTCTTTTGTAAGAATTTGCATTGCTTTTTGATAGAAGAGAATTTATGCCAATTTGGTTTATAGACCTGTGCGTGGGCACATGTCCTGATTTTGACCCCTGTGCGTGGGCATAGAAGGTGTGCATGGAAATGCTTTTCTCCTTTATTTTCTTCATATTTTCTCCCTTCTTGCATGCTTTCTTCTACTTCTACCAAACCATTCTTGTCTCTAGGACCTGAAATCACTCAACAAATATATCACGGTATCGAATGAAATAAAGTGGGATTAAATTGCTCAATTTAAGCACAAAAATGCATGTTTTCACATTTAGGTTCAATTTAGGGATCAAACACAAAAGTATGGTATTTTGGTGCTTAAGTGTGAGTTTATGTGATGAAATCCACTCAAATCAAGGTAAAATATATCATCAAATATGGACTCATCACTTCTCTTGGGAGGGAGTTTGCTTGTTCCTCTGCCCTATGCTTGGTAATCAACTCCACATGTCTCTCTATATTTTTGACACTCATTTTTATATCCTGTGTGCAAATTTGAGCTGTGATCTTTAATTCTTTTATGGCAAGCTCAAGAGCTGATGTTTCTTGATATGAATAAAGAGATGGTGACTCTTAATATGAATAAAAAGGAGATGATCGTTCTTGATAGATGAGACATGGAGCATTGAAGTTTCTTTGTTCTTGACTTTGCTAACAAAAATCCGAATAGTTCCTCCATCCACAATAATATGAATCACTCCTTGGGTGTGAGTAGTAACCCATGTGATCTCTCTCCATTATTTTTCTTAGTACAATATACCAAACAGAATTAAACGCACCATGTGGTAAACAGAAAAGCAAATAAGAAAGAAAAGAAGGATTTTTTTTGAAATTTTTTTTGTTTTTTTTATTTTTAATTTATTTTTTTAATGAAGAGAACACAGAAAAAAGTGTCTAATCTAGGTAATCAATCAACTGGTAGTTGTTAATCATAATTAATCTCCGACAACAGCACCAAAAACTTGGTGCAAAATTTTGAATACCACAAACTTACCGGCAAGTGCACCGGGTCGTACCAAGTAATAAACCTAGGTGAGTGGGTATCAATCCCACGAAGATTAACGGATTAAGCAAACAATAGTCAATTTATTATTCTAGTCAGACAATCAAAATTTAGGGTTTCAATAAATAACATAAAAACAGAAAATTAAATAAAAGCAAACTAAAATTGGTTAAGAAAATAATATGATAAAGATAGTTAAGGTGTCATAGATATTTAAATTTTCAGATTAATATTCAATGTTAACTACCTTGATCATGCAAAGATTATGTTCATGGAAAACTCTAAGTGATTAAACTCTAATTCCTTAGTAATTTAATCTCCTCTAACCTAATCAACCGCCAATTCCTTGGTCACTTAATTAATTTAGAAGGTTAAGTCCAAATTCTAGTTTATAAGCCACGCAAACCCTAAGAACCCAAGAATAAGACGATTATATGTCACGTATCGGGTTAAATCCAGATAATTAGAGAATTGTGAGAAATTCATTTCCAGCAATAAGATATAACTTTTTCAAGACTCAAATAGAATTCAAGTTGAATTAGAGTTATTTTCCAATAATCACTAATTCTTAAGATGAAGAATGAAACCAATTCTTAAAAAATAATCAAAATATTAATCAAGAGTAGAAGAACAAATAATTATTAATCCATCAAAGTAAATAGAGCTCCTAACCTTAACAACGGAGGATTAGTTGCTCATAGTGCAAAAAATTCTAAATCGTAATCTAACGTAAAACCTAAAACTAATGAGGAGTGTAAGATGGAAGGATGGAGAGTGAGTGTGTGTCTGCTCTTGGAGAGGAAGGAAGTCATCTATTTATGGTAAAACCTCTAAGACTAAACCTAAAATTCAAATCAAACTAAATCAAAACAAAATCAAATCTAAATCGAATCAAATCTTTTTCTTAATGACTCTTTGACTAACTAACGATCTTCCTTGTAATTTAAGCTTGGTGTCTTTAAATCTTCAATAATTATGAGATTTCTCAGATCCGGGACTGTTGTAGGCATTCGGCACCACTATGGTGGCGTTTGGCACCGCTTTTTATGCAATTTCGCACTTCCTTGCTACCTGTCTGGGGCCAAACACCGGTTTCTAGCGTTTGGTGCTAAACGCCAATGTCGCGGCATTTAGCACCATGATGCCAGAGAAAAAGTATAAACTATTATATATCATTAGAAAGCTCTAGAAGTTAGATTTCTAATGCTGCTGGAACCGCGTCAATTCAACCTCTGTAGCTCAAGTTATGCTCATTGGAGCGTGAGGAGGTCAGGATTGACAGCATCCATGAATTCTCTTTGCACTTGCCTTCAATTCTTGGTTTCTCATTGTGCTTTTGCTTCTCTTTTCCTAAAATTTCGCTACAAGAATCATGAAACCAAGAAATCCAACGTACTTCTAGAATAGTCTTGAAAATCATATAATTACCAAGCAAAAGTCATGAATTTTCTATAAGAAATGCCCAAAAAAGTGCTTAAGATGCTTATACATCAGATATATCATGCCATTGGGCTCGACTCTTAGCCTATATGGCTGAGAAAAGGCAGTGCATAGGAAAATGTGCACTAGATTATATATATGATCTCGACCTTTTAGGGTTTAAGAAGTCTGATTTATTTTCAGAAGACTTGCACAATAAAAAAGTCGAAGTACAAGCCTTCTCGACGAAGTCGAAATTGGTGGCGAAGGTTGAGTTACATATGTTAAGAAATGCTTAGATCCTGTTTTTAAAGAAAAGCTTACAGAGGTGTTGAAGAGATATCAAGATTGTTTTACTTGGCAATACGAGGAAATGCCTGTTGGACTGATCTTTGGTTATGGTCAAACATAAGCTTTCGCTTGTCGATAATGTTCGACCTATAAAGCAAGCTCCTAAATGTTTTGCCCCTGAAATCATGGTTAAAATCAAAGAGGAGGTCGAACGTTTGTTGGGAGCTGGTTTTATTCGAACAACCAGGTATGTCGAATGGATTTCTAATATTGTGCCTGTCATTAAGCAAAATGAAAAGCTAAGGGTGTGTACTGATTTCAGGGATTTGAATAAAGCGACACCAAAGGATGAGTATCACATGCCAATTGCAGAGATGTTGATCGACTCTGCAGCAGGAACCAAAATTCTGAGCTTCATGGATGGATACTCAGGATATAATCAAATATTCATATCCCAAGAAGATATGTCAAAAATAGCTTTTCGATGCCCTGGAGCCATTTGTACATATGAATGGTTAGTCATGCCATTTGGACTAAAAAATGCTAGGGCAACTTACCAAAGAGCTATGAATTCAATTTTTCATGATTTTATTGGTAAGTTTATGAAAATTTACATTGATGATGTAGTGGTGAAGTCAGAGTCAAAAAATCTGATTTGGATGACTTAACAAATGAGATATCAACTCAAAATGAATCCTTTGAAATGTGCTTTTGGTGTATCTGTAGGAAACTTTTTTGGATTCATTATGCAGAAAAAAAGAATAGCTGTCGACACTAACAAAGGAAAAGATATCTTCGACTCATCACCTCCCAAAAACAAGAAAGAACTTCAATCTTTCTTAGGTAAAGTGAATTTTCTTTGACGTTTCATTTCGAGCCTGTTAGGAAAAACAAGGATATTTACTCCTTTATTGAAATTGAAACAGGGAGAATAATTCAAATGGGAAGAGAAACACCAACAAGCATTTGACCAAATCAAGAAGTATTTGACTTTGCCACCGATCTTGGCAGCTGTTAAGCAAGGTCAATCACTAAGGTTATATATAGCTACGTCAGAAATAACTCTAGTGGGCATGCTAACCCAAGAGGATGAAAATGGTAGTGAAAGAGTGGTTTACAATCTAAGTCGAATGTTGATTGATATAGAAACTCAACATAGTGCAGTCAAGAAATTTTGCTTAGCATTATATTTCTCTTGTACTAAGATGAAAAGCTATTCAATTTGTTTTAAAATTCAATGTTATTAAATACATGCTTTCTTATGCAATCTTAAAAGGTCAAATTGGCAAGTAGAGGTTAGCCTTAATTGAATATTCTCTATTTTATGTTCCTGCCAAGGCTGTCCTTGGCAAGTGATTGTTGACTTTCTAGCAGATCACCCTTGTGTTGATATTGATGATTGACCCATACTGGGATATCTAGATCTTAAACCCTGGAGGTTATTTTTCAATGGGTCGAAACATCAAAACAGAGTAGAAGTGGGTATCTTCAGAATCACCCCTGATAACATTTCGACTAAGTTCATGTTTCAACTAAAGCTAGGACTGTCAAATAATAAAGCAAAGTTTAAGGCTTTAATCATTGACCTAGAACTCTTCATTGAAAAAGGAGCTCAAATAGTCGAAATCCTAGGAGATTCATAATTAGTAATTCAACAGTTGACTAGAAACTATCGAATTATTAGTCAAAATTTATCCAAATATTTTGTGGTAGCCGTTCGACTTTTAGCTGAGTTCGACTCAGTTTCAATAAAGCACATATTCAGAAAGTCGAATCAGGAAGCTAATGAGCTAGCTTAAATGACTTTTGGTTATGAAATATCTCCCGAATTGATAAAGGAGTTTAGTGAAATTGAAACTAATTTAACTCCTTTAGAAGAAAGAAAAATTTGTTATGCAAACACTCTCGATCCAAATAATTGCAGATATAAGATCATCGACTTCCTTAAAAATTCCAATCAAAGAACAGATCGAAAAATTAAATATTTAGCATTGAGTTTTGTATTGGTTGGAGGAGATCTATTCAAGAAAAGTATCGATGGTTCTTTGCTCCAATGCTTAAGTATGCAAGATGCATATTTAGCTATGGCTGAGATGCATGAAGGCATTTATGGAGCTCATCAAGTAGGTCAAAAAATGCATTGGACCCTATGTCGACAAGGACTATATTGGCCTTCAATGATGAAGGATTGTATCAATTTTGCTCGACACTGTGATCAATGCCAAAGACATGCACCAATTCAGGGAGTTCCTACCTCTGCTTTACACGTTATAATCAGGCCCTGGCCATTTAGAGGTTGGGCTCTCGACCTAATAAGAATGATCCATCCTCCTTCGACTAAGGGACATAAGTTTATCTTGGTGGCAGTCGATTACTTTACAAAATGGGTGGAAGTTGTGCCCATGAAAGAAGTTACCCAAGTCAAGATAATCGACTTTATTAAGGAGTCGATCATTCATAGATTTGGCATTCTCCAAACGCAAACTACAGATCAAGGGACCATATTTTCTGGTCGATAAATAAATCTGAGTCACGAACCATTAAAATAGTACATTTGACTCTCTATTATGCACAGGCTAATGGCCAAGTCAAAGCCATTAATAAAATTTCGATAAGTTTGATAAAGAAGCATATAGGGAGGCAGTCTCAAAATTGGCACACTACACTAAGTCAAGTGTTATGGGCTTACAGGTGTTCTCCAAGAGAATCAATGAAATTGACACCTTATGAGTTAGTGTATGGCCATAAAGTTGTTTTGCCTCTTGAAATAAACTTGCAAAACATAAGGGTGGCAAGGCAAGATAATTTGCCAGTTAAACAATATTAGTCGAGTATGATTGATGAATTAGATGAGTTAGACCAAGTTTGACTCGTGGCGCTAGACAGAATGATAAAGCAAAAAGAGATGATATCTAAGTTATACAATCAAAAAGTGAAAGGTAAAAAATTTACAATTGGTGGCTTAGTATTGAAATTAGTACTTCTGACTGAGCAAGTCAAAGGCAAATGGTCTCCTTTATGGGAAGGACCCTTTAAAATTGAAAAGTTTTCGATGGCAATCCATATGGAATAAGAGATATAAATAGTAGCCGAACCATGCATGTAAATGGTAAGTATCTCAAAAAGTACCATTGTCACTAAAACAAAGTAAGTCGAAAACACTAAACAAAATAAATGCAAAAGAGAGCTAGAGTAAGCTCCTAAACTTGAGTTTTAGATCCTCTTGACGTTGGTTCAGGCTTGAGGACTCTTGCGTTGCTTCTTGGGCACTGGTTGCTCGAGTGACCACTTCGACAAAAGTACCTCGACTTGAAATTTTGGAAACATAAGCCTTTTCAATCATTTGCAGTCGAAGAGAGAGAACAGCATTGGTGGATGCAACTTTGTTTTTTTCCTGATTTTAGATTAATCAAGTCTTTCTCTAAGGCTGCAATCTTCGACACCATGTGTTGTTCCTTTGCCCGACCCCCGACAAAACCTCAGTGACTTGAGACTTAGCCGTGTCATATTTTTCAACTGAGTATCACAGCCGACTAAAGTCTCAAGTAACTTATTCAGTTCTTGGTCAGCATCGTGAATTTTAGAAAAGTGGGAGGAGACATCCTCAATAAATGAGCCAAGAGCTGAATGCATGTCGGAGGAAATACGTTGATTGAGAAAGGAAAGCGCATCAATAAGTTGAGCCTTTAGGACAGTATTTGTCATCAATATCTTCGATGGAATGGTTTGAGCAATAAAGAACAATATTAATTCTATCGACAACTTGAGGATCTGGATTCATGGGCACAAGGGAAGTAACTTCTTCTATAACCTCTTTTTCTTTGGTAGATGGTGCCTGAGTCGACTTCTCAACTTGAGGGATAACAGTACTCAACTCTGGACCAGAAGACAATGCCATAGTTCCTTCAAAGAAATAAACCTGTCGAGCTTCAGACAGGATATTTTCTAGGTCAAAGTTGATGTTATTGAAATTCAAATCTCCAGCTTATGGAGAAAGTACGTTAAATGGTGGTTCCGTATCTTGATCGACAAATTTCTGTGTCAACAGTTTGATGAATTTCTGTGTCGAATGTCCAAAAACAATAGTGACAGTTGCAGTAGTCAACCCTAATCCATATGCATGCCTAGATTCTTGGTGAGTTTCAGCATCACTAGGAAGAGGCATATAGAGAATCTAAAAAAGGCAAAAATATAAGGATCAGTCGAATGGAACTTAGCATTGAAAATCTAAACAAAAGTAGTACCAGTGGAGAAAAGGTCGAAATATGAGATGCTATTTTTGATGATGGATTCTGAGTCCGAGTTGAAATAGGAGTAGACGAACTAATAGTTTGAGTAGTCTGAATAGGCTGAAGAAATTCTGTTTCAGCATAAACTGACTGATCTACTTCTTGATCAGAGGGATTATCAATATTACCAACTCAAGAGGAAGTCCCTTTCTGGGATTGCTTCGACTACAGTATATTAGAAAAAATAAAAATTGCAAGTATAAGGTGAAATTTCTGAGTTGCGACAGACATCATTAAGTATATACCTTTGAGGTTGTAGGTCAAACTTCTTGGTGCTTTGGTGTTTCAGCTCTCGTCAGAATATCAGTAGGACCACGCTTCTTTGAGGCAAGGCTTGCACTACTCGACCTTCCTCTGCTTTGACCTCTTCCTTATTTGGTCTTTTTTTTAGATGTTGCGTCCTCATCAGTATCCCAGTTTTTCTCAACTAGTTGTGGGTCAGCAGCAACTTGAGTGATCGGTGTCTGTTGAGTAATTGGAAAAATTAAAAGGTAAGGTGGGTCGAGTATCAAAATCATACCTAAAGAAGTACTAAGTACTTGAAAAGAAATTAAATATTTCTTTTATATACTCACCTTTAACTTTCTTCGACGCTATCTGCACAATAGGAAAAACTAGAATCAAGAGGACTTAATCGATAGATGTGCAATGAGCAAAACAAATACTTAGACCACCATTCATGAAAGTCAGAAATCGACAAGAAACAACGATTGATATTCAGATACTGGTATTGAGTTGACATTCTTTGGTGGTTCATCTCTAACATCTTATCGAATTCTTTTGTCTCTGACACCTCATAGTGAATCATTTGAGTCTTAGGGTCGAGAGACAGAGGAGAAGGTATGGCTTGGGCCAAGCCAAACTGTCGGGCTATGTACTGAAGGAAATAAATGACTAATTTCTTTTTAAGAGCCCAGGTCGATTCATGAGGTAATCCGAAAGGAGAATTTAAGGAGTGCTCTATTCAAGAATGACTCATTAAATCCTAGGAAACATTGCGCATTTCCAGAAAAGCGCGCGTCATTTTTAAATGATGTGTAACTGTCCTTTCAAATTTTGAATATTTGAAAAGCTTACATGTGCTCAGTACGAGGAATATTAAAACTTATATTTTTGAACAAAATAACAAATTTTAAAGGGGCAATTTGTTAGTACAAAAAATAGATTTTTTTCGACAAGAGGGCATTTCGACTGCCAATGGTTTCGACTACAGAAAAAGTGTTTCGACTATAGAAACAAAGACAGGTAGGCTTAATTCGAAGAAAGATGGTACAAAGAACATCAAAGTCGAAAGGTAGTTATTTTCCTTTCTTAAGCATCAAGGCTTGCTATTCAACCTTCAGGCTGGGTGGAGAACATGGGTGCGAAATTTAAGGGGCAAGTTGAAGAAATATGGAACTTGAAGACCAAGGAAGATGTGGGTGTCAAAACTTGGGAGACAAGATTCTTCATAGTCAAGTCATGGTTGAGAAAAAGGAGGAAGCAAAATAGTGGATAACATGCTCCATGGCAAGTACATCTCAATGGTCTATAAATAGTAGAAATTCAGAAGAGTTATAGCACTTCTTCAAAAAATACTAGATCATCACAGATAAGTCTCTGCCAAAATTTTCAGTCCCAACGACGCAACGGGAAATCATGGAGCACCACTGCATGTGAGTGCCAGTCCACTTTTATATGTTTCCCTTTTATTTTCTTTTTTCTGTTTCTTTTCATTATTTGCTTTATGCATTTTTATTTTTATTTCTGTTCTTCAAGCATGTTTACTTTCTTTTCGTTTCAATTTGAAAGTTTCATTTGTTTTATTGTAATTCTTTATTATTTGTCACAATTCAAGTATTTCATACATTTCAACACAAACGTTAAGTAATTTTCTGGTCAAATCCACTCTTTTTGAGAGAAGTCGTATCTGCTTCTCGATACCTGAGATCTTAATATAAGTTTGATTCGATATCCTTCGAAAAATTCGGTCGAGGTTATCAAAAAATAAAGTGAAATATTAATTAATTTAAAAATTAAGATATAAATTTAATTATTATGTAAAATTTAAAAGATTAATTTGATTATTATCAATACGGACAGTGTTGACAAGTGATTTCGATTTGAAATGTGAGTATGCAACGACCCTACCATGTTAGCCCTTCGCCATCAACTTTCGTGATTCGTAATTGACCAACATTAAAGCACAACACATTAAGGCATTATTATACCACTGATTAAAAAAGTAAAAATTAAAAAAAAAAAAAAAAAACGAAATTCTTATAAATGTATATGACATTAATTATTATTACATTATAGTCTCATACTCTTATTTTGTTTAATGAACTGTGCCAAAAATAATCAATATTTCATTTTCTTACGGTATACAATAATTAAGTATTAAAACAAATGCACAATCATCGAGCATAGAGTAGTACAATAAAATTAACCATACAATTACCTCAAATATACAAAGCAGCTGAATATCAGTTTGAGCATTTATTAGCATTTGGCGAATATACACCTGCCACCACTCTGTGTCGGTGCACTGCGCGCGGACACTATCACAAATATCACTGCTAAATTCATAAAATAATATATTTATTTACGACACAGAAATAGTAATTATTTAATTATCTTGTATGACATTAATCTGCAATTTTTTAAATAAATAAAATATATTTTATTTACCAAAATATATAATTATAACATTTTTACCAAATTTATGATATTTTTTATCTCACGAAATAAGAGTACCTGTTTTTTGTTTATATGATAAACGAGATAAAACATAAAATATTAGACATATTTATTTTGTTTATAGTGTTAATAAGATATGTGCACTCTTATTTCGTTTACACTGTAAATGAGATATGTAAAAAATTATTACGATTACAGTATAAACGAAATATGACATTACGATAAATTTTTAACTATTATAAAAAAATGTCCAACCCTCTATATTCTTTACAAACATCACACTTCTTTTTCTCTTCCATTTTTTTCTTAAAAATAAACCAAAATTATCTAATAATAGTAGATATATGATTGTAAATATGTATCTCAATTTCTCACATTATCAATATATTAAAGTTTATTTCTTTAGTTCTTGAAATATTTATGATCCTAACAAACCCGCCACCTAAAAAAATTATGTACTTG
>NC_029790.2:35309667-35310697 GCF_000816755.2 Arachis ipaensis
AGATATTACTTCATGCCTCAAAAAAATCTGGGGATATTATTTTATATATAGTTATTTTAGAAGAATTTTTCTTGTGATTCACCCAAAAAATGTGTCTTTCTTAATTCTATGCCCTTTTTGAATATTTTGACATGAGTGATGAGTTTCAATTGTATAGTAAGTTATAGTTTTCAGTTTCTCATAAATAATCATGAATACTTTTATACTACTTAACAATATATTCGGAATGAAAATTTAAGAATGACTATATTTTCTTGGAGAAAAAGAGCAATAAAAATGTATTATTTTAAAAAAAATTACATTTATTTTAAGCTTTAGCTGTGACTCATGAAAATTGAAGATAATAATGTCATAATTTTTTGGTTTTTTATTTAAATAAAATAAAGAGATATCAATATTACCTAATTTCTCTAAACCAATTTTCAAACATGAACTCCCTATTTTTAATAATATATAAATCGTTTTAGGGTTGTGTATTTTGAATTATATGTTAACCGTTACACCCTAGAATGATTTATGCTTTAAAGTGTTTTAAAAAAATACACATAAAGCGTCTTAGGATATTGAGTTTTTAAAATCAACGTAAATCGTCTCAGAATGTGATGATTTACAAGTTTTATATCTAAAACAAATTAAAATAGGACAATTTATGTGCAAAAACTAACCCTCACTAACCTCGAACATTTTATGTACAATTTTCAAATACACAATAGAGTGTGACGATTTACATTAATAACGATAATAAATTTTTTAATAATTCAACAATTATTTTCTTCTATTTTTATAATAAATTAAAGTTAGAATTAGAAAATAAACATACAACATTCCAAAAAAATATAGTTTTATTTAAATAAGAATTTAATAACTCATAACATATATTTTTAATAACCAATAAATGAAGGCACTTAAAAAAATGCATTGTAAATATATTAATTAAAATTTGATGTATAAATAATAAAAGATAAAAGATATATAAAAATAATTACATGACCTGAAACAAAAAATATTACCTTAAAAAATAATAATCTAA
>NC_029790.2:35310759-35320183 GCF_000816755.2 Arachis ipaensis
ATATTACATTAAAAAATAATAATCTAACAATATATAGTAACAGAAATTACTACAAAATAATTTATAAAATAACTGCAAAGAAGGAAAAAATTATTTTTCCCAACAAAATATAATAAGTTTAACTATTTTAGAAAAATAACATTAGATGAATATTTTCAAGAGGTATGAATTTATCTTTTTACACATATCATCATCATTATTATCATCATTATTTAAATAGGAACAATAATTATTCAAAAAATACCGTCTATTTTTTAAATGATATTTTCTTTTTTAAAGTGTACACAATTTTATTTCTAAAACGTAGTTGAAATTATTTTAAAATATTTTCATAAACATTAAATATAACTTATACTATTAAAACAGATCTTCATTTATCCAACAAAGGATTCTATTGAATAATCCACTTACCAAAATATATTTTTTAAAACAATTTTTTTATAAACAATATTAGATGTAGAGTTCTAATGGTCATCATTTTTATTAGATAATAATATCTTTAATTTTAATTTTGTCATTCTAGATTTGAAAGTATTTAAATGTTGCATATAAATTACTCTAAACTAATAAAGATTAGCGTTTGCACATAAATTATCATATTCTAATGTATTATAGGTGTAAAACGTGTAAATTGTAACAGCCCAGACCACCCGCTAGCACGATATTGTCCGCTTTGGCACACAAGGCCTCACGGTTTTGCCTTTGACGATAGGGATGCTAGCCGAAGCCCCCCACACTCACTCGTCAAAACGCGTCATGCTAGGGAGAGGTATCCACACCCTTATAAGGCATGCTTCGTTCCCCTCTCCAACCGATGTGGGCCTTACAATCCACCCCCCTAAGGGAGCACAGCGCCCTCGCTGGCACATCGATCCGGGTTCTGGCTCTGATACCATCTGTAACAGCCCAGACCACCCGCTAGCACGATATTGTCCGCTTTGGCACACAAGGCCTCACGGTTTTGCCTTTGACAATAGGGATGCTAGCCGAAGCCCCCCACACTCACTCGTCAAAACGCGTCATGCTAGGGAGAGGTATCCACACCCTTATAAGGCATGCTTCGTTCCCCTCTCCAACCGATGTGGGCCTTACAATCCACCCCCCTAAGGGAGTCCAGCGCCCTCGCTGGCACATCGATCCGGGTTCTGGCTCTGATACCATAATGTAACACCCTAACTTTTAGCACGTCATGATCGTACCAAAAGTAAGGCGTTACGGACCTGATTTCCTTTATTATAAATTTACTATTGAGCCTTTACGTTGATATCGCGTTTCTGTTTTTAAGAAAATTTCAGAAAATTGATTTTAGTAATTAAATTCACATAAAAAAAGATCTTCAAACAATAATAATCACATAATTACTAATAATAATTGATGTTATACGATTAAATTCAATGTAAAACTCAAATACAATACCTGTCCCTCTGGATAAAATAAAAACCCTGAAGCAACAAGGGCGATGGAACTCTATAAAAAAAAATAGGAATCACAAATAAATCTACAATCGTCTGCAGCTTCTTACCGAATCTCCGAACCTGTGTCACTGAAAGGGTGGAAGATTTTGGGGTGAGAACAAACCACACGTTCTCAGTAGGGAATGGGAATGCCGTAAAAGTAATGAATTTAATGCAAATAATTAACTTACTTAGCAAAACTATTTTGTTAAACCTTTGGAAATACTTTTATTTCTACTTTAGATAAATAATTACTTTTCTTTAAATTTCTAAACTCAAAACAAATTTTAAATATAAAAGTAGTCACATTTTCTGTCTCTCAGCCATATAGTTAATCCTCAGTTAAACGTCAACTCGTAATCACTTTAATACACTCACAAACAAGTAGTGCAAGCAAGAGATTCAATTCAATATACAAGCAAGTCACAACAAGACAAACAGTACAAACACAAGGTAATAAGACAAGCAAGCTCAATCAACTGCAAATGTGCAAACAACATGATGCATGTCTATCCCTAACGCAGGCCATGAGCTCATGTGTCGGTTGCCTACCCGCTCCCGACATTACCCAGGCACAAGTCCCAGGTATGGCTTTTCAGATGCATACAGTGTGCTTATAAGTCGTACGGCCAGGCCGCATACAGTGTGACCTTAAGTCGTACGGCCAGGCCGCATACAGTGTGACTTTCCAAATCAATAAGCGTACATCTGAAAAACAGTTCTCAGTGTGTGGGCGTCCCCACTTTACATTTGGCACTAAGGCCCAAACAATATCACATCTGCTCTCCTGTGGCAGACATTTCATTAATTAATATATTCTTTAAATCCTTGTTCTTTGCTCTCTTGTGGCAGAGATTCCTTTTCTTAATAAACCAAGCTCAAATCTTTACTTAAAACAAAATCTCTCCTTAAAAGATTGGGTTTAAAACATTATATTTTTCTTAATAAATCAAACTTTAAAATAGAATAAATCTTTTCTTAACTAAATATATTTTAAATAATTTAATTTTCCAGAACCAAATCTTTTAAAATAATTTTTTAAATAAAACCTCAGATTTAATAAAATTTCGGCAGCACTTCTCCTAAACTTGGGATTAGCCACCCTTTTTCGGGTCCCAACTGAACCATTTTCAACCTCTTTTCAATCAAGAAATCAAATACATATTCAATCAATCCACAGCCCACAATTCAACATCCATATAGCCAATCAACTAATCACAACAATTAAAACTATTTGCAATTACTCAATAAACACTATGGGCATTCTTAAATTAAAATCGTTTAAGTTAAACCCCCTACCTTCGTATGAAATCAAAATTATCGAAAGCTCCGGAGAAGCTTTCTGACCGAGCTGCTGAAGGAGAAAGCGTCAGAAATCGTCTGTGCTTCCTAGAACTCCAGTTGGCCGAACTCAAGAGGAAGGGAAGCTATGTTACCGTCAACTTCCACCGAACAAAAATAACGTCAACGCGTAGAGGAGGAAGATACGAACACTTTTACCGGATTAGATTTTTCTTTGGAGTTACGGATTTTAAGAAATTGAGACCGGAAACTCGAAGGTTTCACGGTTCTCCTCAGCCACACTCTCGGTCTCTCTCGGTCTGTTTCTTTATTATAAATTTACTATTGAGCCTTTACGTCGATATTGCGTTTCCGTTTTTAAGAAAATTTCAGAAAATAGATTTTAGTAATTAATCTCACATAAAAAAAATCTTCAAATAATAATAATCACATAATTATTAATAATAATAGATGCTATACAATTAAATTCAATGTAAAACTCAAATACAATACCTATCCCTCTGGATAAAATAAAAACCCTGAAGCAACAAGGACGAGGGAACTCTATAAAAACAACAGGAATCACAAGTAAATTTACTAATCGTCTGCAGCTTCTTACTGAATCTCCGAACCTGTGTCACTGAAAGGGTGGAAGATTTTGGGGTGAGAACAAACCACACGTTCTCAGTAGGGAATGGGAATGTCGTAAAAGTAATGAATTTAATGCAAATAATTAACTTACTTAGTAAAACTATTTTGTTAACCCTTTGGAAATACTTTTACTGCTACTTTAGATAAATAATTACTTTTCTTTAAATTTCTAAACTCAAAACAAATTTTAAATATAAAACTAGTCACATTTTCTGTCTCTCAGCCACATAGTTAATCCTCAGTCAAATGTCAACTCGTAATCACTTTAATACACTCACAAACAAATAGTACAAGCAAGAGATTCAATTCAATGTACAAGCAAGTCACAACAAGACAAACAATACAATCACAAAGTAATAAAACAAGCAAGTGCAATCAAATGCAAATGTGCAAACAACATGATGCATGTCTATCCCTAACGCAGGCCATGAGCTCATGTGTCGGTTGCCTACCCGCTCCCGACATTACCCGGACACAAGTCCCAGATATGGCTTTCCAGATGCATCAGTGTGCTTATAAGTCGTACGGCTAGGCTGCATCAGTGTGACTTTCCAAATCAATAAGCGTACATCTGAAAAACAGTTCTCAGTGTGTGGGCGTCCCTACTTTACATTTGGCACTAAGGCCCAAACAATGTCACATCTGCTCTCCTGTGGCAGACGCTTTATTAATTAATATATTCCTTTAATCTTTGTTTTCTGCTCTCCTGTGGCAGAGATTCCTTTTCCTAAAAAAACCAAGCTCAAAACAACACTTAGAACAAAACCTTTCCTTACAAAATTGGATTTAAAACATTATGCTTTTCTTAATAAATCTAGTTTAAAAATAGAATACACCTTTTCCCAACTAAATAAATCTCAAATAATTTAATTTTCCAAAACCAAATCTTTTAAAATAACTTTTCAAATAAAACCTCAGATTTTTATAAAATTTCGGCAGCACTTCCCCTAAAACTCGGGGTTAGCCACCCTTTTTCGGGTCCCAACTGAACCATTTTCAACCTCTTTTCAATCGAGAAATCAAGTACATATTCATCAAACTCAGTCACAAACACAACTCAAACTCATCATTCAGTCATTTCAAACAATCATAAATTATTTACAAATACCCACTAGACTTCCATGGCATTCATAGTTTAAAAACAGTTAATTTCAGAACAAAATTCCTACCTTCATACGAAATCAAAATAACAGAAGCTTCGAAGAAGCTTTCTGATCGAGCTGCTGAAGGAGTTACTTTTACTTTATATAATTAATTACCTTCTTTAAAATTTTCGAAAACAAATCTCAATAACAACCTATTAGCACAAGAAACAGATCAACGCACAAACAAATTGCAACAAGACAAACAGCACAATCATAGAGAAACAAGATAAGCAAATACAACCAAATGCAAATGTACAAACAATATGATGCATGCCTGTTCCTAGTGCAGGTCGTGAGCTCATGCATCGATTGTCTACTCGCAACCCAACGTTACTCAGGGCGAACCCCGAATATGGTTTCTTTACTGTGTCAGTTAGACACCTTGGTATCATGGTTAACCGTGTCAGTTAGGCCTCTTCATAATAATATCTTAATGTGCATCACAGTAAGAAACAATGCTATCAGTTAGGCAAACATTCCCGCATTAGCAATCTCAGGCTATCAGTTAGGCGGGCCCTTTCACATTAGCAGTTTGGTGCAAGGCCTATTTACATTTCATTTTCATGAATCATAATCTATTTCAATTATTTATTTCACTCATTTATTTCACTCATGACTTTTCATTTTACCTCCACATCACCAATTACACACTCATACCTCCTCATCCCCATATTATTAAACGTACCTCCGCATCACTGCTTAACTATACATACCTCTGCATCACCTTATTTATTATTCACTTATCATTGCCTCAAGTTTCTAGACAGCCAAACTTCTTTATCGTTTAATAAAAATTCCTTTCCTTAATAAACTGAACTCAAATTATTACTTAAAAAAAACTCCCTTCTCAAAAGATAGAATTTAAAACATTATACTTTTCTTAATAAATCGAATTTTAAATAGAATAAATCTTTTCCCAACTAAATAAATCTCAAATAATTTAATTTTCCAAAACCAAATCTTTTAAAATAACTTTTCAAATAAAACCTCAGATTTTTATAAAATTTCGGCAGCACTTCCCCTAAAACTCGGGGTTAGCCACCCTTTTTCGGGTCCCAACTGAACCATTTTCAACCTCTTTTCAATCGAGAAATCAAGTACATATTCATCAAACTCAGTCACAAACACAACTCAAACTCATCATTCAGTCATTTCAAACAATCATAAATTATTTACAAATACCCACTAGACTTCCATGGCATTCATAGTTTAAAAACAGTTAATTTCAAAACAAAATCCCCTATATCCGTATGAAATCAAAGTCAACGAAAATTCCGGAAGAGCTTTTTGACCGAGCTGATGAAGAAGAAAACGCCAGAAATTATTTATGCCTTCTAGAACTCCAGTTGGCCGAATTTAAAGGGAAGATGAGCTACGTTACCATCAGCTTCCACCAAACAAAAATGACGCCAATACGTAGAGGAAGAGGATACAAACACTTTTATCGAATTAGATTTTTTATTGGAGTTACAAATCGCAAGAAATCGAAGTCAGAAATTCAGGTTCCATGGTTTCTCAATCTCTTTCTCTCACGGCCTTTCTTTCATTTTTTTATGGCTTCGGTTATGAATGAGAAGAAATGAAGAAGATTAAGGATAATAGTGATTTGTGGTGGTTAAGGTAGCGTTAGGTGTCAAGGTTGGATATATACATATTGCATTAAAGCCACGTTTCATGATTAAGGGAATGGATATATGTATTAAAGGGTTACAAGCCACGTTCCCCTATAATGATGATAATGAATTATTATAAGTGAATAGATATATATATGTTATGTATATGTAACAAATCTTTCTTTGTTTCTTATATAGATATATAATAAATATATATAGTGGCTTATATGTATAATAATATCCTTCGGCCATTTTTTTTCTTTTTGAACAATAATAATAATAATAATAATAATAATAATAATAATAAATTTAGACTGTAACTATCAATATAGTTTCTAATAGATAATTCAAAATAATAGAATAAGTCATAATTAAATTAATTTTTTTTTTTAATTCAAAGTATAAAATTTAATTTTAAAAACTCGGATTGTTATAATAAACAAGAACAATCGTATTATGAGTCCACTTTTGGTGTTAAACGCCAAAAAAAAAAGTGAAGAAAGAGGAAAAAGAACCACAAATGGTATGCAAATTGAACACAAAAATAATTTTTTTTCTTTTACAAATGTGGAATGCAAATTTTGATGTCAGCTCAGTTGTTCCAGTAACAGTAACATACACAATGAGAGCAATATTCTGCAATCTCAGATAGATGCCAAAACACAAAATAAATAATGTTACAATAGTATAAACTGACTAGCAATATTTACAAATCTAGGTATATTACATTCTTTTTCTATTTGCATGAGTTATTGTAACATAATGAGAGCCAGCAGATGATGATAATGCACATATTATCATCTTAATTGCACAAGCACAAGCACATCCTCACCCCTCTTCAGCATCCATAAAATAATTAGTCAATAAATCGAATTTTAAATAGGAAAATTAAAAATACAAAACTAGTATCAAAATAGAATAGAGCTCGTCAAAACGAGAATTTTGATACCAATTTCGAAAATTTGGCCCAAAATCGGACCAGAAGGACCGAACCGGTTGAACTGGGGCACAAACCGAGCCCGTGGGTCCAACCGGACCCATAATATAAAGGAAACAGCAGCCTTCTTCTTCCTCATTAGTTGCTGCAACGCCAAAACAGAATTGGAGGAAAGGGAGAGAAGCTCTCAAACCCTAACCCTTTGATCCACCATAACTCCTCCGTCTGGGCTCCGATCGCCGCACTATTCGCGGCCACACGCTCAGCGCGTCGAGCTCTACCTTTCTATCCGAACAATTTCATTGGTAAGCCTCCTATTAAGTTCAGAATCCCTATCCCTCTTTCTTTGGTAAACTTGGAAACCTATGGTGAATCTTGTCCAATTTCTATGTTCTAGGTTCAAGTTAGCTTCCGAAATTTGTGGGCTCAAGCTATTGAGCATATGGGTATGGTAAGAACATCCTAACCCTAGCTCAATCTTGTTTTGGTAATAGAAAACTGAATTGGAACATATATATGTGTATTAGGTGTAGTTTAAGAGGGTGTTTATGCATTGGACTTGAATTTGGATTACTTGGAGCTATGTTGGTGACAAGGCTTACTTTGGGGCTATTTGATTGAGCTTGGAGGGGCTGTGATTTTGAGTTGTGAGGCTGCCTTGGGTGAACTAAGTGATCGGCCAAGGTATGGTTCAAGTTTCGCACGTTTAATATTTACGGTGTTGTGAAAACTTAGGTTAGAGGAACCATAGGATAAGTTGAATTGTTTATTCTATTTAATGATTAGCCTTGTAATGTTGTTGGAATAGATTTGTTGGTGGCTATATATATTAGAATTATGAGGTGTGAAAGTTATTAATGGTGTGCTCTTATATTTATTTATGATGGATTAGGATTGGTGTTTGTTAATAAGGGTGTAGAGTTGTGTTGTGGTGGTATTGCATTTGCTGTAACTAATTATGTAATGATCGGAATTGCATGAGACCAAGTCTGGGCTAAACTTGGGAATATAAGGAACTAAACTAGAAAATTTGGGACCTTTTTGTTAAATATACAATTTATGACAAATTTTTAAAGTTAGGTTGTTAAATCTGTCCTGCAGCAGAAAAGGTTAAACAGGACAGCAACTTGTTTGTCTTGCTGCGATATCTACGAGTTGAGTTTTGGAGTGAAACTAATTTTGTTATAAAATTTGATTAACTTGCTTTATTGCTCTAAAACTACAGAATTTTAAGAGTTGAGGATTGGGAGTTGTGAATTTTTGAATATTGGTGGTCAAAACTGAAAAGAAACAGATTTCAGCAAGCTATGCATCAACTTCCAATACTTGTAACTCTTAGAATTGAATAGCAATTGGATTGCAACCAAGACACAGTTGTTTCTGGATGAGCTAGGAGTTTCCAAATCAAAATTTAGCTTAATTGGAGTTTTGTAATAAAAGTTATTCAAATTGAAAGGTACTAAGCTTGTTGGTTTCAAAAACAGATTTTGACTCATTTTTACTTAACTTCCAGGTAATGTAACTTCTTTATTAAAAATGATATTAACTCAGAACCAATTGAGAAAGAAACCTGGATGAGTGAAGTATAACTAAATTAATTTTTAAAGTCATTGGATTTAACTGGAATTTTATATTGAATTTTGAATATCACATGCTGTTGCTGTTTTTCTGGTTTCATGCACTGCAGAACAGTCACTGTTTTTCCTTTATTCCTAAGGCTAGAAAAATCCGAAAATTATGATTTTTGATTTGTTAGAAAGCTTATTTCAAGATGAACGCCTGGACATAAAGTTTGCGCAATTCCGAGTTCATTTTTTATATTAAAAACAGAAAAGGAAATAGAGTGTCGAGGATGTCTTAGTGATAGTCATGGGTTCGAGAAGTTAAAGTTTAACCTTCGTGTGATGTGACTGATTTAATGTTAGAGTTGGGTTGATTTTAAGATTATTTGATAATAAGAAGGTTGAGAAGAGTTTGATAAATAGTTTGGTCAGGACGCAGAAAGGATAATTAAGATGAATTATAAGGGAATGATGATGAAAAATGTGAAAGGGAGGTTGTTTATAAAAGGAGTTAACATGCCATGGCTTGATGAATGATTAAATAATGATTATGATTATGAAATGGCTTATGAATGATGATATCTGAGATACGAGTTTCCCTGGGTAAAAACCGTGGCTCGCCACCACGTGTTCCAGGTCGATTCTCGATACTCTGTTAACCCTACGTCGTAAGGGTGACCGGGCACGTATAAATTCCCGGGTATGGATAACCCCCATTGAGTGATTTATATGATGATTGAATGTAAACTCTATGCATAGACTCTTGGGGATGCGCGACGGG
>NC_029790.2:35320384-35321307 GCF_000816755.2 Arachis ipaensis
CATCATATGCATTTGTTTGTTTTGATTGCTATGCATTTCCTGGGTTTGCCTAATTGATATATATCACCTGCTATCTGTTATACTTGCTATTTGTACTATCTGCTCATTACTTGTGCGTGACCTTGTTTGGTTGCTTGTTTCTGTTGCATTGTGAATGATGGAGGGATGGAGGAAAAGGAGAAATGGTTTGGTGTTAGATTAGGATTGAAATTGAGTAAGTTAGGTAGATTTAGAATACCTACCCCTGTTATAGCTTCCGTTTAGTAATTAAGTTGGATAATTGTATAACGGAGTTCTAGGAATGCCTATGGCATTCTCAGGACCGTATTTCTTATGCGCGTGGCACTTTTACCATGCTGAGAACCTCTGGTTCTCATTCCATATTGTATTGTTGTTTTTCAGATGCAGGTCGAGAGGCTCCTCGCTAGGCGTCTGGATCCTGGAAAGCGAAGTAGTCCTTGGGTGTATTTTGGTTTTCTATTTGTATATATGTATATATGTATTTAGCTTACTCTCCAAGTAACTTATGTATGCTGCTCCTCTTAGAGGTTGAGGGAGGGATAGGAGTTTATTTTGGTATTTTGGTATATTTTGGGGATACCTATGTATGTTCATATGTATATATATATATATATATCCTCTGGCCAGCCTTAGCTTCGCAGGCTAAGTCAGGGGCTAGTTATGCTGTTTCTTTGGCTTTCCTTTATTCTTTTGCTTAACTTTATCATGTTCCTATTAGGTTTCTTAGCACGCAAGTAATCCTTTCCTAAGCGTTGCGCTTTTTGTTTTGCGATTTTGTTTTACCCGTTTTTCAAGGCTCCTAGTTAAGTATCTTTTCTCTATTATTATATATATATTACTATTCTTAGAGGTCGTAATACTTTACTAACTCAGTCTTATGACTTAAGCATAAGATTAAGTAT
>NC_029790.2:35321470-35339215 GCF_000816755.2 Arachis ipaensis
ACAACTTATATGAGTACTTTCAGAGAATAATTTGACTCTAAATAAATTTATAATATGCCAAATGATATGTAGTATGCTATGTGTTACTAATCTGACACAACAACCAATTATCTTATGATACCTGGTATTAACATTGGACATCATTATGCTATGTGACACTTAATAAGACACATCCTTATCTAACTGACAGAAAAACTAATTTAACTTACGAGTTATTTTTCAGAGACTAATATAACTAATTTAATGTTTAGGAGAACATTTAAAAAATGAGTGATTTTTTGAAAATAAATTTGACTATTAACTTAAAAAATCTTATTAAGTTCAATAATAATGTATCCAAAGAAAAATTAATTTCAAAGATTAATTTATTATAAATCTAAATTTTATTTAAAATTTTATTATTTATTAATAAATTATTATATAAATAAAATAAAATTCAACCATACTTATTTAAAATAATTGATTAACTAATAACTTAATTAATCCAAATTGATCAGTTCGAGAATTAGATTATGTTGCTTAGTTTCACACTACTATTGATAAATTGATGTCAATTAGTATATTAATTATTATCCGTTTATCACGACAATTCATACTTAATTATTATCCGTTTAGTTACATTACATTTTCTAAATAAAATAAATTTATAAAAATATTAGATAAATAATTTTTTTAACTATATCCAATCAAATTATCATTATTATTTTCTTTTTCTTAATTTAATATCATATAATTAATAATAACAAAAATAACATAAAAATTTTTAGTTAATAATACAAAAAATTTATTAAAAATGATATATAAATTTTTAATAAATAACATAATAAATCTTTAAAAAATTTAGTATTAAAATTAAAAAATTTTTTATGTCATAGTTAAAAAATTTTGGTGTTATTTTTTTAGTAAATTGTATATAATTCAAAATTTTCTTTTCTCTTCCTTCTTCTCCTCTTCTTCTTTTACATTTTCATAATTCTTATTTCACTCTTTTAATAAAAACATGTGTCACGGTTAAGACATTTTTTCTTCTTATTTTATATTTTCGTAATTTTTCTTGTTTTCACTTTCTTAACAAAAACCTATGTTACGCTTAAAAAATTTTGATGTGAAAATTAAGAAACTTCCTATGTCACGGTTAAAAAATTTTATTACTATTTTTCTAATAAATTCTACATAAAACAAGACTTTTTTTTTTCTCCTCTTCCTTTTGTTCTTCTTCATCATCATCTACTTATTTCACATTCTTATAATTCCTCTTATTTCACCCGCTTACAAAAATTTGTGTCGCGATTGAGAAATTTTAGTATCAAAATTAAGAAATTTTTTGTGTCACATTTAAAAAATTACGATGCTATTTTTTTGATAAATTTTATAAATTCAAAACTTTTCTCTTCCTCTTTTTTTTTCATCATTATTTTCTTCTTCTTTTTTTTTATCTTCTTATTATTTTACTTTCTTATAATTCTTTTTGTTTCACCCTTTTAACATGAATATATAAAAACAAGAAAAATAGAAGAAAAAATTAAACAAAACAAAAAAAAATAAAAAATGCTGCAATAACCACCTGCAAAAGGATGGAAAAAAAAGTGCAACAACAATAATAACAATAAAAAAATGATGATGAGGAGAATGTGTAAAGAAGAGGAAAAAATGCAAAAAAAAAAGTGTGCAATTCATGCGCACGTTGCGAGTGATTTTGATGGGTTTGAGTCAACTTAGGTGGACTTATTTGATAAAAATAATTGGATATGTAGCAAAACCGATACATTTATGCTTATTTTCAGAAATAAGTAATGGTAATGCAATCATGTATGATGTTATCAACTAATTTTTGTTTAGTCTAAAATGTGGCCTAACTTTGATATATTAAACTGTGCTATGGGATAAACATCTCTCGAATAAATGAGCATTTGTATTCATAAAAGATGAAAACACTGACATATGTACCCATACTAGATCGAAACTAAACTTGTACCCACGCAAGATGCTTGCCGTGTGACAAAAGTACCCTACGTGGCACTCCAACCTTCCAAAAACAGGGTACTTTTATCACACATAAAGCATCTTGCGTGGGTACAAGTTTAGTTTCAATTTAGTGTGAATACATATGTAATCATTTTCATCTTTCATGGATACAAATAGTCATTTATTCAACATCTCTCTCCCATGAAGAAAAATAACCACGAACTTTTTCGCCACCACTTCAATCTGGGCTACGATGGCCCTTCTTTCCTCTGCTCTCTCCCTTTCAAGTTTTAACCTCCTCTTTTTTTTTCTTTTTTTACCATCCATCATCTTTTCTTTTTACAGTCTCATTCTTATTCTTTGTCAATTACATCTCTATTATGGTCATTTTTTTATTGTCTATACTTTTTTATTGTATATTTTTTTTCTTTCATCCGTCTTTTTCTTTCTCTATTTTTTTATTTTTTTAGTTGTTGTTTTTTTTTTTCTATTTTTCTTTCAGAGATTTAGATCTAACATCTGATAAAATGAATATGATTAAATAACTATCGCAAAAATATTGGATATGATTAATTTTAATAGGTGAAATATCATTGTTTATTTAAAAATATTATTATAAGCTCGTCAATTAGTGTTACATTTCCATAGTTATAAATGATAGTGCTGAGTACTTTGTGAGTAAATTAATCTCAGCTTTGTGAGTTTAAATTTTATTAAACTAAACTACTTTAAAACTATGTAGTCAACCAAAAAAAAAAAAACTTAAAGCTATCCTATTCAAACAATATGAGAAAATTAGTATTAGATACTTCCTAAAAGAATATTTTTCGTATCCATCTTATTACATAATATTAGTGATTAATAAATATTAACATGTATATTAAACTAAATTTTTTAAACTTAAATTTATACGATGATAATAAAAATGAAAATAATTAAGGTGGTAAATACTTTATTCTCTTAATGATTTTTGTTTAATATATATAAGAAGAGTGTTTCAAACAAGAAAAGTTGCAAATCAAATTTCTTCTATTTTTTTCATATATAATAAAAGTAGATAATTTAAATGAAAAGGAGTAAACCGATATTTAATACAAACATGAAGTTCATATTTATGATATATGGCTACCACTGATAGTATTGTTTTACTTTTAAGTTGACAAAAGAAATTGTAATAAAGCATTTAACGTTATTGAAGTTTCCATGTTTCATTGAATGGGTTCTAATAACTCGCACCAAGTTAGTATGTTCATTCATTTTGTTTCATAAATCGTAATGAATTCAAAACTAAGACAATAAGATTTTACGTCTCTACCAAAAAAAAAAAAAAGTCTATAGTCGTTGCTAAAAATTGATTATAAATTTTTTTGTCACGATAAAAAACCATGATCATAAAAGATTTATAGTCATAATATTATGATTATAGACCCAAAATATTATAGCGCGTCAATTTCAACTAATGCTATGCATTACATTAATAGTCTCTTAAAACCTATTAATTCGGACCCATCTTTTAAAGCTTTCTATTAAATAAGTAGTATTATAATTTACTACAAGAGACACGAATAGTAGCGGTTTTTATAGAAATTTGCGTCAATTTTTAACTGCCGCAAAACAGTATATCAACAATTTCATAAATGTTGTGATTTAGGAGGAGGAAATTTGATTTGCGGCGGTTCTAATAAACCACTGGTACAATCGCAAAAAATCAAAATAACTGATTTTGCGGCGATTGCAAACCGCCGCTATTTGGTCAGTGGATTGTAAAAAAATTTGCGGCGATTTTAAAATCGCCGCAAATCTATGTAGGTTTTGAACCGTTGCAATTTCATACATGGGCTTACAAAAAACTGAATAATTACAATAGTTTAGGCCATTTTTCTTTACTATAACTTATTCTCTTTACAAAGTTTTGAACCACCGTATTAAATACCACTAAATAAACAATATTAAGGAGAAGATCATGTATTATTTGGCTGAAGCATACACAAGAAAATTCCACCAGCAACAGAAACAACAATAATAAATGAGAACAGTATAGTAAAGATGCTACAACTTCAAAGCTTAAGATAAATCATATAGTTACTTACTTCTTTTGATCAATAGAACAAATCAAACAGAGATTAATAGAAAAATGGATATCTAAAAGGAAACATGATTCAAATATGCTATGCAATAAGATCCTAAAACTAACACACAGAGGCAAGTTGCATACCTCTCCTCCATGTTGTAAATCGGCGGCCCTTTATAAGACCTTTAACTAATAACATAATTCTAAAGATGTAACACCCTACCACACTGAGCTTTACGCTTAAGTCGTGAAACTGAGGTGGTGTGGTATTACGACCTCTAAAATAAAATGTATACATATAATAGCAGAAAGATTATAATATACTAGGAGCCTTGAAGGATAGAGGAAATAAAAATCGCGAAAATAAAAGCGCAACGCTCAAGAAACGAGTTAACTTGCATGTTAGGAAAACCATAACTATCGAACATAAGATAACAAAAGTAGGAGTAGAGCGCTAAAGATACAAAATAACAAGCTCCTAACTCAGCCCGCGAAGCCAAGGCTGGCCGGAGAATATTTACACATATATACATATGTATCCAAAATCCCAAACATACATAAACAAAATCCTGTCTTTTCATAAACCTCTAAGAGGATCAAAAGAATAAGTTATGCGGAGAGGAAACTAAGTATATATATATAACCAATAACCACTTCGCCTTAGGGGTCCAGACGCCTAATGAGATGCCTCTCGACCTGCATCTAAAAAACAACAACATATTATGGAATGAGAATCGGAGGTTCTTAGTATGGTAAATGTGTCACACACATAAGATATAAGGCCCTGGGAATCCCAGAGGCAATCCTAGAACGCCGACACTCAGATTATAGAGCTTAAAGTATTAAACAGAAGCCATAACAGGTGGTTTTCTAGGAGTATCTAAGTCTAACTTAAGTTAACCTTAAATCTAAGTCCCATACTGCCATTCCTCCATACCTCCATCTCCGTCAGCAGTTCACAGACAGATAAACAGATAAAGACAAGCACAAAAAGGTTACAAATACAGCAGGTAACAATTATACATTTAGCATGGCAAATACACTTAGGCACACCCAGTTAATGCACAAGCAAGTAATTCAAGTAATATGCAGATGATGCATGCCTGTCCTATGGCTGATGAGGCCGACACTCAGATTATAGAGCTGTATGTATTAAACAGAAGCCATAACAGGTGGTTTTCTAGGAGTATCTAAGTCTAACTTAAGTTAACCTTAAATCTAAGTCCCATACTGCCATTCCTCCATACCTCCATCTCCGTCAGCAGTTCACAGACAGATAAATAGATAAAGACAAGCACAAAAAGGTTACAAATACAGCAGGTAACAATTATACATTTAGCATGGCAAATACACTTAGGCACACCCAGTTAATGCACAAGCAAGTAATTCAAGTAATATGCAGATGATGCATGCCTGTCCTATGACTGATGAGGCTCATCTGTCGGTTATCCAGCCAACCCGACAAGTCCAAAAACCTTAGACTGTCCCTCGACGTGCATCCCCAAGAGTCTATGCATAGCTTTTTCTCAAATAATCAATATTGCTCAATGGGGGTTAACATTCTCGGAAATTTATAGTGTCCGGTCACCCTTACGTCGTAGGGTCAACAGAGTATCGAGTTTTCAACCTAGTACACGTGGTGACAAGCCACGGTACTTTATCCAGGGAATCTCGTATCTCAGATCATTTAATCATTCAAGTCAAGTATCATACATGATCACCTGTAGCATTTCATACTCATTTTATCACTTTTCAGCTTTACTTCAACTCCAAGTTAACCCCATTTCCTAACTTCATCCGAATATCAAGTTTAATACCATTACTAATGACTGAAAGAATGAAAATAGAGGTTTAGAAGTTTGAAATATAGTTTAAAACATTGAAAATCATGTTTGCTGGAATCGGGGCCACGCGTACGCGTGGGGGTGTGAAGGTGCAGCCCGTGCACGCGTCCCTTTTCATGCGTACGCGTGGACATGCTTACTACCCTTTATGCATGCGCATCGCATCAATCGCATACGCGTCACCAAAATCCCATGCCACACATACGCATGGGCCACGCGAATGCATGGACATACGTTCTTCAAAAAACGGGATTAACCAGAAAGCTGTATGCCCCTGGAGTGCCTAGCTGCAGAAATTCACAAATTTCACAATAAAATTTCTAATGGGCATAACTCAATCGTTTTAAAATTTTCTTCTTCCGTTCTTTGAACAGCATAAACTTCACGAATTCAATTTTAATTTAAAACAGGTTGGAATTAGTTTGGGGTTCCGAAAGCCAAGTTATAGCCCGCCGAAGTTCAGCCCGAAAACCAATTTTTTTGCAAACTTTTAAAACCTCATACTCATTCAAATTTTCCATTCCTTCCAATATCAAACCTGCTAATACCAGTACAATTGCCAGCAACAATTCTTAACAAAACTCTACACCATTCTACTAACCACCAATCAATAATATTAGACAATTTCATTTCTCAACAATTCCATCATACTTTCAATCAATATTCTTGTAAACTCACAATCAACAACAGAACCATATTCTTTTCCAACATCAATATAAATAACAAACTTCATCACACAATCAAATCACCAATTATCCAACAAGCACCCACCAAGCATGTTCATCCATAATTTACTAAACATTCAATATACACCTGCATTCCAACTTATCCTATGGTCATCTAGCCTAAGTTTTCACATAACATTATATATTAAATGCAAGAAACCTAAACTATACCTTGGCTGATTCCCACGTTGCGACCAAAGCAATTTAATTAAAACCAAGGCTGCCCCTCAAAACTCAATAAACTCTAGGCTCAGCTTCCTCCAAGTTTCAATATTTACAATTTCAAGCTCCAATTATTTATTATCAACCTAATACACATTCATAACACATATATATCCAATTTAATACTCAAAGCTCAAATTTGATGAAATTAAAATAGAATTATCGTATACTCACCTTACCCAAGCTTCACATAAGCAAGAGTGAACATTTTTCTCAAGCTAATTGGATCCTAAAACATCAAAGAACAAAGAAATTCAATATCTCCACTAATTTTTCAAAAATTGGGGAAGAAGTACGGCAAATTGAAGTTACCGTAAACGTTCTGGGAGGTTTCTCTTCTCTCCTTCCCTGGAAGGCTTTCACGCTGTACACAGAGGAAATAAGGAAGAGAAGGGCTTTTGGGCTCATTTAATATGTTGGTCCGGTTGGACCGACATCCCGGTTTGGGCTCGGTTCAATCGGTTCGGTCCGTTCGGTCCAATCTTGGTCTGTTTTCTTCGAAATTGGTGTCAAAATTCTCATTTCAATGAGCTCTATCCTAATTTAATATTATATTCGCATTTCTAATCTTCCTTATTAAAAACTAATTTATTGACTAATTATCTACTTATTTATCGGGGTTTACAAAAGACATACTCAATTTCCGCTCAAATAATATTTGAGCTGATTTTGTTTTCTAAGTTGCAGGCTTCCAATAGCCATGAAATTTTACTAAAGAAAGAGAGATATGCAAGCACGTAGAATTCTTTTTTTACCCAAAAAAGAGGCTCTTTTTTCACCTGTCTAATATAATGTTCCAACTAATATAGGTCGAGATAAGTCTAATAAAGTTTATCTAATGCTAATTTGATTCAAATAAATCCATGAAGATAATAACGTAATAAAGAAAAGGGGAATATTAATTTACTTGAGGTGACAAAGATTGGAAAGGGTGCAATGGAGCTTGATGCAGCCAAACTCAAAGGCGGGCATGGTGAGGTAGATATAGAAGGCCGGTGGCAAAAGGAAGAATATGGCAACGATGGCAGCGAATTGGCATCTGTTGAGAGGGAACTCTCCGATTTTGGCTTCTTGGCGGCGGGGAGTCGTCCTCGGCATTGTTTTTGAGGTCCCTAAGGAGCAACCTACCAGTATTGATCGCCATGATGTTCTGCGGTGCTGGCATCATCGTCGGCAGAAGGTGGGTCCGATCACGGCATTGGCATTCAGGGGTTTATGGAATGGAATTTGAGTGATTACTTGAAAATGAAATTGGGGGAATGGGGAACCCTAAAGATAGGATCTTTTAGCTGCAATTTCAATTTGAATTCGAATCCGAAAGCGTGTGGTGTTGTGTTGTGATGTGAGAAAGAAGGATTTGTGAGAGAGAGACGACAACATGAATTAGGGTGTTTGAGAGAGGTTCGAATAGGTAGAGAAAGAAGATTAATGGACACCCACTAAATTGTTGCACCAAAAAAACTGCCAAGCTGGCACAATCTTTTCCTTTGGCGGTGGTTATGTAAACCGACGCTAAATGGCCGCCGCAATCCTCTGCCTGTGTTGTAGTGATTTGTATTAATTAAATAATTTTGAAATATAGTTAGGAACCTTGAAGAAAAGCTAAACAAAACCGAAATAGAAGATCGCATCACACTCGTTCGGATAAACATAGGAGAATACATAAGATCGAACGGAAAGGATAATATATAAAACCAGAATTCCAAAAGATACAAATAACAAGCTCCAGACTCGACCTGCGAAGCAAAGACCGGCCAGAGTTGACTAAAATACTGAATATAAACCCTGTTTCCCCAAGTCAACCTCTAGGATGGACAAAATACAAATATATACAAGGTGGAGAATACTATTTATATACATATACAAAACTCTAAAACACAAAATATCCCAAAGGTAGATCTTCGCGTCCCAAGAGTCTCCAGCAAGCTCAACATGGTGTCTCACGTCCTGCATTTGAAAACAACAATATATGTATGGAATGGAAACCGAGGATTCTCAGTATGGTAAAGGTGCCCACATAGATAATATATAAGGTCCCGAGAAAGCCCGAGGCATTTCTAGAACTCCGACAATCCCATATCAAACTTAAAGATTATACTAAACTAGAAATTTTGGTAATATATCTAAGGGATTTTAGTCCTAATCCATCTTTTCACTTTTTGTTTCCTGCAAACCTTCCAATCTCCAAGTGGAACAACCCTCAGCGTCACCTCCGCGGTATGAGGGATCTCTCAGAAAACAAACACATGCAAAATAGATAAGGAAAGTACAGGTATAGATAGCAGTTATAGTAAACAGATCAGATAGCAATTAATCACAGATAAGCAATTAGGCAAGCCAAAACAAATGAAAACTCAAACAAAACATACAAATGCACATGATGCATCCCTGTCCTACTAGCCATGAGCTCACGTATCGATTACTTTTCCAGAATCCGACACACCCGGTAGCTAACCCGAATATTGTCTTTCTGACATGCATCTACATTCTTGGGATATAGTACTCATCATACTCTTGGGATATAGTGTCCGCCACACTCTTGGGATATAATGCCCGCCACACTCTTGGGATAAAGTGCCTGTCACAATCATGGAATATAGTGCCCGACACACTTCCAGGGTAAATTGCTCCCACACTCTTTGGATATTGTGTCCGCCACACTCTTAGGATATAATGCCCGCGCATACTCTTGGGCTATAGTGCCCGACACACTTTACAAACAGAGAGAATATAATGCAACATAAGCGGAACAGATTATATGCACCCAATATCCTCATCAAACTCATCTTTAACATACTCAAGATCAAGCATATTCAAGATCAGAAGCAAAATCACAACTCAATATACTCATTTCTCATTCCAACCTCATTATAATCATGATCGCTATATATCATCATCACCTTTATTCATATCTCAGACAATCACAATGCCATATCTCATAGTTCAATTATTCACTTCACAAATCTCCCTCAATGTCAACCTAGCTCCTTTAATAGGTTTGCTCTCTTTCCAAAGCCTCAAAGCTAGCGATCTGACCTTAGATAGGGGTTACGGAAGTTTACAAGCTTTCCAGGAAGGTCAAACAGTAAAAAAAATAGAGTTTTATATGGAAAAATAGGGCTCGTGCGTACGCATCATTGCTATGCGTATGCACGCACCAGAAAAATTTCCCAGCCTGTGCGTACGATTACAGTGTGTCTACGCACAACTTGTAAAACTTCCAGGGTATGCGTGCACACACCCCTCGTGCGTATGCACGAGTCTCACCAAATGCTCTGGCTATGCATTCGCACAATAGTGTACGTGGGCATACATACCAGAATTTCTGATTTTCTGCAAAAATCTTTTTTAAACCCAAACTTCAAATCCGCATAACCTTTTCGTTAAAAATTATTTTTCGTTCGTTGGTCGAATGTTATAAACTTCACGGACCCAATTTTCATTCAAAATAAGTTTCACAAAATTTGGGGGTTCCGAAAGCCAAGTTATGGCCTACCGAAGTTAGTCAAGAATTCAAATTTTACCCAAAACATAAAACTTCTAGTTTTACCAAAGTTTTCAATTCATACTCAATCAAACCACCACAATTTTCAATATCAATGACCTCTAACCACTTTTACATATCTATCAATCATTCCATAAACATATCAACATCCAAACCCTTTACTTATTGAATAATTCCATGCATAATTTTCCACCAAACTCAACATATGTCACCATTAATCATTAAACATTAACAATTCACATAATTCAACTTATCCTACGGACAATTAGTCTAAGTTTTTACGCAACATTATACATTAACTACGAGAAACCAAAATCATACACCGATTTCTCTCCAAGCTCGGAACACCTCAAAACTCTCCTCTTCTCAAGTTTCCAAATCTCCAAATCCTTACCAAATGAATTTCCAGCTTCCAAGGTTCAAATTCAAGCATCCAACATCCAACAATTTGACTCCAATTCACATAATTCAATCTAATTTCATGCAATATCACTATAATCAACACAAGGACTCACTAATTCACTAATTCACAAGGGTTAACAATTTCTTACCTTATCCACGGACGTTTGGAACAAAATCCAATGATAATCCCACACTAGATCGCACCTAAATCATCAAAACACCATAACCCCTCAACATTCAATACCCAAAATCACAAAATTTAAGGGGGTGAAAATTGGGTGAGAAATTCAAGTTTCTTACCACTTTGTTCCAAAAAATTTAAAGAGAATTTCGAGATGAACGCGTGACCGTAGACGGCTCGTCAATCGGAGCTACAGATTGAAAGTTACAAGGATTTGAATATTGAGTTGAAATAGAGGTTAGGGTTCTCCTCATCCTTTTTATTCCTAGTGTGAATTTGGTTGAATGGGAGGGGGCAGTGGCAGAGTGCTTCATTTATATGTTGGGTCTTGGGCCTAAAACGGTCCGATTCAACCGATCCATATCCTGAAAAGAGAAAACCTGTAGGGGAGTGAGAACATCGTCCTCGCTGGTTCTCACTATAGTATTAGAGAATTGCTATAATAAGATACGTAAAATAAAACTGTCTTCATGGTACAGTGATCGGTGCTCGTCTTATGTATCTTTCCAAAAGCCAAAGGTTTACATTCAGAAATCCAAAATCCTATTTAAAAGAGAAATCTATCAATTCTTCAAAATCCAAAACTTTTTCCTTTTGTACAAAATATTAAAAGCTTTCCTAGACAGCATGAATGACCAACCTGTTCCAAGCATAGGTTTATTAAGTCTATGCTGAATCAATTTGGTTTTTCATACTTTACTAAATCACAAACACAAACCAAACACAAACTCTGGCCCATCGCATAATCAATCACGGCCTCAGGTCAAAACAACTGAATCAACATCCAATTCACCATAATCCAACCAATTTAAGTCACAAACACAAGTAGAAAGGTTCAAACACAATCAAAGCAGTTACATCAAGTATAACAATTAGCAGTTAAACATATATATTCACATAGGCAAACCAATTACAATATGCACACCCAAACAATGTCACATAGATGCATATGATGAATGTCTGTCCTATTGACTGTGATATCACTTGTCCGTTGTAGTGCCAATCCCAACATAAAATCTGGTCGACAACTCCTGGATTACTCTCTCTGTTGCGCATACTCAGGAGGAATAATTTCTAGAGATGAGTGCCTTACCCCCTTCTCCATCAGAGGGTAACGTTCTAAGGTAGAGTGCGCTACCACCTTCCTCTGGATGCCATATGATTCCGTGGGTTAGTGCCCTACCACCTTGCAACCAGAGAGAAATATGAATGGGGATCCCAGCTTTGACCCTCACATCTCAACGTAGGCGGGAGATTACCTCAGCCCCTACGCTGGCACCACTATCTCGACAAGTGGGAGACTGCCACAGCCCTTGCCCGAGGCGCATGGTGACATACCAACAATCTCAATAATATCCACAATCAATCAGGCTCAAAATCTTATTTCAACAATCATTCTTGGCCTATTTACTTTCAAATAAAAAAACGTATTTAGTTCACATCTTGCCAAGAACCACTTTTCTCAAGTCAATTTACTTTTTAAAACAGAGCCACTTTCCACAACATCTTTTCAAACTTGGAAATAACTTCAAAATCATGCCAAATTCAAAATCTCTTCTGAAAGACTCAAAATTATTCATTCTAAATCAGGATTTGGTGATAAAATTTTCCAGTAGAGTCTCAAGTTTTTAGGGGAGAATAACCTATCTCATTTTGTTAAATTCATTGAAAATCTCTAAAACCTTAGCTTCTTAATTTAAATAAATAAAAAATGAATTTAAACCAAAACCAAGTTATTTAAACCGAAAACCAATTTCAATTTTATTCTTAAATCTGAAGCATTTCCAAAGGCTCAGAAATTATTTTAGTTTTGCTAAATCAGAATTTAAAGAATACCTTAAACTTTTCCTAAAATGTCATAAAGTGAAATTTGTCAATCCAAATTCAAGTTCTTTTAAATCTACTAAAACTCCTCCAAATGTGCTTATTTAAATCAAATTCCAAAACATAAGTATTTTCATCTTTAAATCGACTTTAAAACATAATTTTTTTCTTAAATAAATCACACTCAAAATATAATAAATTTCTTAATAAAATAAGTTCAAACATAATTATTTTATCAATAATTCTATTCAAAATATAATTCATTATTTTCTAAATAACGTTTCAAACAAGTCTCGGATTTTATAGAAATTTCGACAGTACGTTCCCTAAAACCTGGACTTTTCCACCCTTTTTGTGTCCCAACCAAACTATTCTGCAACCCTTTCCAACGGGTTTAAGACCAATCAGTTCAAAATCAAGCTGATTCCAAAAATTCATATCATTTTCATATCTCAAGGAAACCGATTCAAAATCAAATCATTCTCAATGAATCAAACCAATTTCCAAAACTTTAAAGAAACAATTCAGAAACTGTCCGTTTAACAAAACCAAGCAATGATCCAAATCCAACAAGCAAGCATATTAATCCAAAATAGCTAGACAATATATAAGATTTTTACAATCACTAAAAAGTGTATTCTTCACATCAATATCCATTTATAACAATTCCAAAATATAAACATAAGTTCTTAGAAAAATATCCCTACCTCATTTGTGATTCAACTACGCGAAAAAACTCCATTTTCTCTCGGCAACGACGGCAGTCGCAACCTCAGCCCCCTAACCACTTTCGCTGCAACCACAGCAGTGTAAAAGCGAGATGTAACCACCAGAACTCGACCCTACGTTACCAAACATCAGATTGTTTAACCAAACACAACAAAATATTAACGCGAGGGTTTTCGAAACATAATTACTTACTGGAATAACAAAACGAAGCAGCTACACTTTGAGCATGACATGTAAGCACCGATACTCAACCCTATGATAGACAACGCCGCAACACCTCAGCATAAGATAATAGAATAGCAACTAAAAGGGCTTTTCGGAATGAAAATGCTTACCAAGACAAAGAATTTAGCGGCAGTTTTCGGTGGCAGAGACGACAGAGGCAAGGCGCAGTAACACCCAGCAGCTCCTCCTCCCTCCACGCGGCCTAGACGGTGGCACAGGCAGCCGCAGTAGCGGCGAGCTTCAGCCGCGACGTGGAATGGCGAAACAGCGCCGTTCTTCCCCTCCTCTGGCTCTCCCCTCTTTAACCCTACGCGTCCCTCTCTTTTCTGGCGACAATGGTGACAAAAGCAAGCTTAGTGGTGACGGCGGCAGCACGCGACGGTAGAGGTCCGCGATGAGAACCACGGCAGCGCCAACTTCGCAGTGAAGTAACGCAGTCTTCCTCACTCCTCGCAGTTCTGCTTCGACGGCGGTTCTAAGGTGGACCAGCGATGACTGCAAGCTGGGTGGTGGCGCAGACAGCTCCCCCTCTCTTCCTCTCCTTCTCTGCGGCCCCCTTCCCCTTTCCCTTTTTTCTTTCTTTCCTTCTTTCCTTTTCTTTCTTTCTTTCTGCTGACCGTAGGTATGGAGCTAGGGTTTGGGTTGGGAAGCATTCTTATTATTTCATAACTACTAACTTTATAATTTAAATATAGAAAATAAATTCAATAATTATAAAATTAGATAAAATTCTAATTTAAATATCCAAACCTCATTATTTTTTAATTTAAAAACTGTAAGTTGTAAATAGGAAAATATACAATAATTATAGAGTTTGGATAAAAAGCTTAATTTATTTCAAATTCATCTAATCAAAACAGCCTCTAATTATGTTTAATAAAATAATTTCTGAAATTAAAACTATAAATAAATACATAATTTGAAATTAATTCATAATAAGATAATGAGGTTTAGATGATACATAAGATAATGCATAGTTTTAGTACTTTACTTTTAAATACTTTAGAAAAGCAAAGGTCTTGGCATATATATAATTTTTCAAACACCGGATAAACCATAAGACTTAGACATACAGGAAAAGGGTGGTAATAAGCAAAAGTTACAAGATAGACTCGAAACAAAGGGTTTACATGTGCCAATACTTTATTAAATCTTGAAGAAACAAGAAGGCGTAATTTTCAAGATAGGTGTAAGACAAACAAAGTGGTAGTTAATGTAAACCCCGCTAAAATCGGAAAATAATTAGTCAATAAATCGAATTTTAAATAGGAAAATTAAAAATACAAAACTAGTATCAAAATAGAATAGAGCTCGTCAAAACGAGAATTTTGATACCAATTTCAAAAATTTGGCCCAAAATCGGACCGGAAGGACCGAACCGGTTGAACCGGGGCACAAACCGAGCCCGTGGGTCCAACCGGACTCATAATATAAAGAAAACAGCAGCCTTCTTCTTCCTCATTAGTTGCTGCAACGCCAAAACAGAATTGGAGGAAAGGGAGAGAAGCTCTCAAACCCTAACCCTTTGATCCACCATAACTCCTCCGTCCGGGCTCCGATCGCCGCACTGTTCACGGCCACACGCTCAGCGCGTCGAGCTCTACCTTTCTATCCGAACAATTTCACTGGTAAGCCTCCTATTAAGTTCAGAATCCCTATCCCTCTTTCTTTGGTAAACTTGGAAACCTATGGTGAATCTTGTCCAATTTCTATGTTCTAGGTTCAAGTTAGCTTCCGAAACTTGTGGGCTCAAGCTATTGAGCATATGGGTATGGTAAGAACACCCTAACCCTAGCTCAATCTTGTTTTTGGTAATAGAAAACTGAATTGAAACATATATATGTGTATTAGGTGTAGTTTAAGAGGGTGTTTATGCATTGGACTTGAATTTGGATTACTTGGAGCTTTGTTGGTGACAAGGCTTACTTTGGGGCTATTTGATTGAGCTTGGAGGGGCTGTGATTTTGAGTTGTGAGGCTGCCTTGGGTGAACTAAGTGATCGGCCAAGGTATGGTTCAAGTTTCGCACGTTTAATATTTACGGTGTTGTGAAAACTTAGGTTAGAGGAACCATAGGATAAGTTAAATTGTTTGTTCTATTTAATGATTAGCCTTGTAATGTTGTTGAAATAGATTTTTTGGTGGCTATATATATTGGAATTATGAGGTGTGGAAGTTATTAATGGTGTGCTCTTATATTTATTTATTATGGATTAGGATTGGTGTTTGTTAATAAGGGTGTAGAGTTGTGTTGTGGTGGTATTGCATTTGCTGTAACTAATTATGTAATGATCGGAATTGCATGAGACTAAGTCTGGGATAAACTTGGGAATATAAGGAACTAAACTGGAAAATTTGGGACCTTTTTGTTAAATATACAATTTATGGCAAATTTTTAAAGTTAGGTTGTTAAATCTATCCTGCAGCAGAAAAGGTTAAACAGAACAGCAACTTGTTTGTCTTTCTGCGACTTCTACAAGTTGAGTTTTGGAGTGAAACTAATTTTGTTATAAAATTTGATTAACTTTCTTTATTGCTCTAAAACTTCAGAATTTTAAAAGTTAAGGATTAGGAGTTGTGAATTTTTGAATATTGGTGGTCAAAACTGAAAAGAAACAGATTTCAGAAAGCTATGCATCAACTTCCAATACTTGTAACTCTTAGAATTGAATAGCAATTGGGTTGCAACTAAGACACAGTTGTTTCTGGATGGGCTAGGAGTTTCCAAATCAAAATTTAGCTTAATTGGAGTTTTGTAATAAAAGTTATTCAAATTGAAAGGTACTAAGCTTGTTGGTTTCAAAAACAGATTTTGACTCATTTTTACTTAACTTCCAGGTAATGTAACTTCTTTATTAAAATGATATTAACTCAGAACCAATTGAGAAAGAAACCTGGATGAGTGAAGTGTAACTACATTAATTTTTAAAGTCATTGGATTTAACTTGAATTTTATATTGAATTTTGAATATCACATGCTGTTGCTGTTTTTCTGGTTTCATGCACTGCAGAATAGTCACTGTTTTTCCTTTATTCCTAAGGCTAGAAAAATCAGAATATTATGATTTTTGATTTGTTAGAAAGCTTATTTCAAGATGAACGCCTGGACATAAAGTTTGCGCAATTCCGAGTTCATTTTTTATATTAAAAACAGAAAAGGAAATAGAGCGTCGAGGATGTCTTAGTGATAGTCATGGGTTCGAGAAGTTAAAGTTTAACCTTCGTGTGATGTGACTGATTTAATGTTAGAGTTGGGTTGATTTTAATATTATTCGATAATAAGAAGGTTGAGAAGAGTTTGATAAATAGTTTGGTCAGGACGCAGAAAGGATAATTAAGATGAATTATAAGGGAATGATGATGAAAAATGTGAAAGGGAGGTTGTTTATAAAAGGAGTTAACATGCCATGGCTTGATGAATGATTAAATAATGATTATGATTATGAAATGGCTTATGAATGATGATATCTGAGATATGAGTTTCCCTGGGTAAAAACCGTGGCTCGCCACCACGTGTTCCAGGTTGATTCTCGATACTCTATTAACCCTACGTCGTAAGGGTGACCGGGCACGTATAAATTCCCGGGTATGGATAACCCCCATTGAGTGATTTATATGATGATTGAATGTAAACTCTATGCATAGACTCTTGGGGATGCGCAACGGGGGACAGTCTAAGGTTTTCGGACTTGTCGGGTTGGCTGGATAACCGACAGATGGGCCCCATCAGCCATAGGACAGGCATGCATCATATGCATTTGTTTGTTTTGATTGCTATGCATTTCCTGGGATTGCCTAATTGATATATATCACCTACTATCTGTTATACTTGCTATTTGTACTATCTGCTTATTACTTGTGCGTGACCTTGTTTGGTTGCTTGTTTCTGTTGCATTGTGAATGATGGAGGGATAGAGGAAAAGGAGAAATGGTTTGGTGTTAGATTAGGATTGAAATTGAGTAAGTTAGGTAGATTTAGAATACCTACCCCTGTTATAGCTTCTGTTTAGTAATTAAGTTGGATAATTGTATAACGGAGTTCTAGGATTGCCT
>NC_029790.2:35339565-35341775 GCF_000816755.2 Arachis ipaensis
ATATATATATATATATATATATATATATATCCTCTGGCCAGCCTTAGCTTCGCAGGCTAAGTCAGGGGCTAGTTATGCTGTTTCCTTGGCTTTCCTTTATTCTTTTGCTTAACTTTATCATGTTCCTATTAGGTTTCTTAGCACGCATACTCTGAGTGCTAATGTGAATTTCTTCCTTGGTTGCTTGCCGTAAGATTCTTTGTTTCAGACTTCTTTCATGAGATATGGTTCCTTTCGCTTTTGCAAACTGAACATGCCACACCTCTCTATTTCTTTTCTTCGATATTTTTGAAAATGGAGTTGATATGAATCTTTTCTATCTTATATCAATTTTCGAGGACGAAAATTTTTATAAGGTGGGTAGAATATAACAACCCGAGTTTGACGCCCACACACTGAGAACTGTTTTAAGGAGGCCTTGAAAAATGAACTCGGAATACTAACCCTAAAATTTCTATATATGTATATACTCGGTTTACTTGTCAAGGGTTATAATTTTGTACGGGTCAGGCCGCATACAGTATGCCTTATACATACAGTGTGTATGCTAATGATGCTAATATTTTCTCTCCCTTTCCTCCAATTCTGTTTTGGCGTTGCAGCAACTAATGAGGAAGAAGAAGGCTGCTGTTTCCTTTATATTATGGGTCCGGTGGGACCCACGGGCTCGGTTTGTGCCCCGGTTCAACCGGTTCGGTGCTTCCGGTCCGATTTTGAGCCAAATTTTCGAAATTGATATAAAAATTCTCGTTTTTCCGAGCTCTATCCTATTTTGATATTAGTTTTGCATATTTAATTTTCCTATTGAAAATTCAATTTACGGATGCTGGGGTCGTTGCAACGGATGCTGCGCGCGTTGCAATGTTGGCTGGGGGCGTTGTAGCGGAGGCAGGTCGCATTGCAACGGATGCTGGTGACGTTGCAACGGAGGCTGGGCGCGTTGCAACGGATGCTGGGGACGTTGCAATGGAGGCAGGGCGTGTCGCAACGTTGGCTGGGGGCGTTGCAACGTTGGCTAGAGGCGTTGCAACGGAGGCAGGGTGCATTGCAACGTTGGCCGGTGACGTTGCAACGGAGGCAGGTCGCTTTGCAACGGATGCTGGGATCGTTGCAACGGAAGCTGGGGGCATTGCAACATTGGCTGGGGGCATTGCAACGGATGCTGGGCACATTGCAACGTTGGCTGGTGACGTTACAACGGATGCTGGTGACGTTGCAACGGAGGCAGGGCGCGTTGCAACGTTGGCTGGGGGCGTTGCAACGGAGGCAGGTCGCGTTGTCACGGTTGCTGGTGACGTTGCAACGGAGGCAGGGCGCGTTTCAACGGATGCTGGTGACGTTGCAACGGAGGCAGGGAGCGTTGCAACGGAGGCAGGTCGCGTTGCCACGGTGGGTTAGGTGCATCGTTGGCTGGTTTCGTTGCAACGGAGGCACCCGCGGTTGCAACGATGGCTCGGAGCGTTGCAATGAAGGAGCCAAATTTTCATATCTCATAATTGGCTCGTGCATTTTTTCTAAAATTTTGAGGGAACCTTGGTAATATTATGTGAAGGCTGCACACAAAAATCCAGGTCAAAAATCGCACGGTTGCTCCGTTTTTCATTTTTTTTGAATTTCCGGCTTTCCGGGCGGTAAAAAAATCGTCAAAAAAAATCCACAAGGTGTAAATTCACCAAATTTGGAGGATGGAAATATCTTATTTTTCTAGAGGTTTTTGCAAAAAACGGCATCAAAATTCGACCTCTAGAGCACTTTCCTTGAGTATGTCTCCTCATGGAAAAGGATGTCTTCCCGTGGCACTTTGGTAATGGCTCGGCAGCCTATTATAGGGGGGAGGGGTGTCGTGCTGCTGAAACTCGAGTTGCCCAAAGGTTTGCTGGGTGCAATGCCAGCAAGATGCACGTTGCCTTGCCATCCCCTAGGCACACTAGCAAGCACGTTGTGGTTGTGGTGTGCCGCCGGGGTCCCCCGCCCCGGGTCCAAGGTCGAGCACGGGCGTCTGGCTGCGGCGAACCCCGATCACCTAAGGACCAACAAGAAGGGAAACACGTCCGTGCACGGCCCACCTAGGCACCACCTAGGGAGCATGGCGTGGTGGAGTTGTGCCTTGGGCACACGCTCGGGGCAACACCTTGTGCTCGGCCCAGGACTAGGGGGATCATCCCAAGTCCGAGCACGACGTGAGAACGGCGGCCGGCCTGTTCACCCCT
>NC_029790.2:35346785-35356984 GCF_000816755.2 Arachis ipaensis
TGACGTTGCAACGGAGACAGGGCGCGTTGCAACGTTGGCTGGGGGCGTTGCAACAGATGCTGGGGGCGTTGCAACGGATGCTGGGCGCGTTGCAACGGAGGCAGGTCGCGTTGCAACGTTGGCTGGGGGCAGTGCAACGGATGCTGGGGGCGGTGCAACGTTAGCCGGGCACGTTGCAACGGAGGCAGGGCGCGTTGCAACGGATGCTGGTGACGTTGCAACGGAGGCAGGGCGCGTTGCAACGTTGGTTGGGGGCGTTGCAACGGATGCTGGGCGTGTTGCAACAGATGCTGGGGGCGGTGCAACGTTGGCTGGGTGCGTTGCAACGTTGGCCGGGCGCGTTGCAACGGAGGCAGGGTGCGTTGCAACGGAGGCAGGGCGCGTTGCAACGGATGCTGGGTTAGGTGCATCGTTGGCTGGTTTCGTTGCAACGGAGGCACCCGCCGTTGCAACGATGGCTCGGAGCGTTGCAATGAAGGAGCCAAATTTTCATATCTCATAATTGGCTCGTGCATTTTTTCTAAAATTTTGAGGGAACCTTGGTAATATTATGTGAAGGCTGCACAAAAAAATCCAGGTCAAAAATCGCACGTTTGCTCCGTTTTTCATTTTTTTTGAATTTCCGGCTTTCCGGGCGGTAAAAAAATCGGCAAAAAAAATCGACACGGTGTAAATTCACCAAATTTAGCATATATATTACTATTCTTAGAGGTCGTAATACCTTACTAACTCAGTCTTATGACTTAAGCATAAGATTAAGTATGGTAGGGTGTTACATTATGGTATCAGAGCAGTTCGTTCCTATAGAGCCTGAGGGACGGACTGATTATGCCTCTGGGCATACTCTGGGTGTCTATACATGCTATTTAGGGTATCTAATTGATATATGAGGCATGAATGCTCATGAGCATGCATTTGGGACTTTGAAATACTAAACTAGAGATATTGAGACTGATCACCTTGATATCACTTGTTTGGTGTGAACAGGAACCAAATGGCGTCTCGTGGGCGCGGTCGTGAGCGTAATCGAGGTCAAAGACGGAGAACATTCGATCCGGAGCTCTTCCTAAATAGCTTGACTACCTTTCTAACTTTACTCCTTGTGCGCATGAATATTGTTTCTTCCAGGATGAGTCTGAGCTTGTCTTGGTATAAGCGCGTAATCCTTGAATCTTGTATGCTCGCTATGACAAGAGTTGCCCCTATTCGCAAACCATGTTCTTCAGAATCAGCTGAGACTTCTTTGACTCTGTACGCTCTATTCTTCCTACAAAAGGTCTCTAATTTGAACTATTTTCTTGAGATGCACCCAAGTTCCTCTCCTTGTGTATTCCATCATTTCGGTATAATCCTGATTAACCGTGTACAAGATTTCCTTTCTGACTCATTACGAACACCGTTTGTATTGCTCATTCATTTTTTGAGCTTAATGTCCTTTTGAAAATTAACTCGAGCCTATATTAGTATCACGTATAGAATATAGTTGTGACTGTGGAAATGTTGATTCCTTAAGAGCATGACTTTTGGATACAAAAGATGAAGCAGGTAAGCATGCGCCGTCAAAAAGAGTTTTGGAGCTTTAAATTCTTGTCGACCACAAAGCCTATGATTAGTTTAATGCGCTAGAAATACACCGGTTAGCCGTCGAAGGTTCTACATTAAAGGTAAAAGGGAATAGCTATCGATTTCGTAATAGATTGCCAAGGTCTAAGACAAAAGGTGATACTGTTAGGGAATCGTGGATCAAGTGATCAAGTCCGTTTTGCCCATCGGAGCAAATTACTTATTAGGAAAACTAACGAGACTATACATCAGGGAGAAGGTGAGACTCTACAGTATGCTAAACAGCCTTTGAATTAATTGGAAACTGGAACATCGAATGTCTTAATTCCTGAATTTGATAGCCGAGACAACAAAGGAAAAGTTACGCAAATTTGAGTAAAGATTCTCATTATGGGAGCCGACAAAAGAGATAGGCAGATCTAAGAAATTAAATCCCGCCAAGTTAGCCTATTTCAAATTTTGGAGAGTATTGATGGTCAGTGGCGTGCCAAATAGTTTTTGTCATACCTTTCGAACCTATTCCAACATACTCCGTATGTCGAAACTTCTGAAGCACGCCTCTAAATCAAATTCATGTCTTACAACCTAAGCCAGCTTAAATGAAAGGAGATGGACGTATCGAGTGACGAAGTCGGTTTCAAGAAACTCTGAATATGCCAAAGGACTACCCACACCTCTTTTCAGATAATTGAATCTGAATTTTGAGGGCAAAATTCCTAATTTGGTGGGTAGAATGTAAACCCCGCTAAAATCGGAAAATAATTAGTCAATAAATCGAATTTTAAATAGGAAAATTAAAAATACAAAACTAGTGTCAAAATAGGATAGAGCTCGTCAAAACGAGAATTTTGATACCAATTTCGAAAATTTGGCCCAAAATCGGACCGGAAGGACCGAACCGGTTGAACCGGAGCACAAACCGAGCCCGTGGGTCCAACCGGACCCATAATATAAAGGAAACAGCAGCCTTCTTCTTCCTCATTAGTTGCTGCAACGCCAAAACAGAATTGGAGGAAAGGGAGAGAAGCTCTCAAACCCTAACCCTTTGATCCACCATAACTCCTCCGTCCGGGCTCCAATCGCCGCACTGTTCGCGGCCACACGCTCAGCGCGTCGAGCTCTACCTTTCTATCCGAACAATTTCACTGGTAAGCCTCCTATTAAGTTCAGAATACCTATCCCTCTTTCTTTGGTAAACTTGGAAACCTATGGTGAATCTTGTCCAATTTCTATGTTCTAGGTTCAAGTTAGCTTCCGGAATTTGTGGGCTCAAGCTATTGAGCATATGGGTATGGTAAGAACACCCTAACCCTAGCTCAATCTTGTTTTTGGTAATAGAAAACTGAATTGAAACATATATATGTGTATTAGGTGTAGTTTAAGAGGGTGTTTATGCATTGGACTTGAATTTGGATTACTTGGAGCTTTGTTGGTGACAAGGCTTACTTTGGGGCTATTTGATTGAGCTTGGAGGGACTGTGATTTTGAGTTGTGAGGCTGCCTTGGGTGAACTAAGTGATCGGCCAAGGTATGGTTCAAGTTTCGCACGTTTAATATTTACGGTGTTGTGAAAACTTAGGTTAGAGGAACCATAGGATAAGTTAAATTGTTTGTTCTATTTAATGATTAGCCTTGTAATGTTGTTGGAATAGATTTGTTGGTGGCTATATATATTGGAATTATGAGGTGTGGAAGTTATTAATGGTGTGCTCTTATATTTATTTATGATGGATTAGGATTGGTGTTTGTTAATAAGGGTGTAGAGTTGTGTTGTGGTGGTATTGCATTTGCTGTAACTAATTATGTAATGATTGGAATTGTATGAGACCAAGTCTGGGCTAAACTTGGGAATATAAGGAACTAAACTGGAAAATTTGGGACCTTTTTGTTAAATATACAATTTATGGCAAATTTTTAAAGTTAGGTTGTTAAATCTGTCCTGCAGCAGAAAAGGTTAAACAGAACAGCAATTTGTTTGTCTTGCTGCGACTTCTACGAGTTGAGTTTTGGAGTGAAACTAATTTTGTTATAAAATTTGATTAACTTTCTTTATTTCTCTAAAACTTCAGAATTTTAAAAGTTAAGGATTGGGAGTTGTGAATTTTTGAATATTGGTGGTCAAAACTGAAAAGAAACAGATTTCAGCAAGCTATGCATCAACTTCCAATACTTGTAACTCTTAGAATTCAATAGCAATTGGGTTGCAACCAAGACACAGTTGTTTCTGGATGAGCTAGGAGTTTCCAAATCAAAATTTAGCTTAATTGGAGTTTTGTAATAAAAGTTATTCAAATTGAAAGGTACTAAGCTTGTTGGTTTCAAAAACAGATTTTGACTCATTTTTACTTAACTTCCAGGTAATGTAACTTCTTTATTAAAAATGATATTAACTCAGAACCAATTGAGAAAGAAATCTGGATGAGTGAAGTGTAACTACATTAATTTTTAAAGTAATTGGATTTAACTTGAATTTTATATTGAATTTTGAATATCACATGCTGTTGCTGTTTTTCTGGTTTCATGCACTGCAGAACAGTCACTGTTTTTCCTTTATTCCTAAGGCTAGAAAAATCAGAAAATTATGATCTTTGATTTGTTAGAAAGCTTATTTCAAGATGAACGCCTGGACATAAAGTTTGCACAATTCCGAGTTCATTTTTTATATTAAAAATAGAAAAGGAAATAGAGTGTCGAGGATGTCTTAGTGATAGTCATGGGTTCGAGAAGTTAAAGTTTAACCTTCGTGTGATGTGACTGATTTAATGTTAGAGTTGACTTTTCTATCTTATATCAATTTTCGAGGACGAAAATTTTTATAAGGTGGGTAGAATATAACAACCCGAGTTTGACGCCCACACACTGAGAACTGTTTTAAGGAGGCCTTGAAAAATGAACTCGGAATACTAACCCTAAAATTTTTATATATGTATATACTCGGTTTACTTGTCAAGGGTTATAATTTTGTACGGGTCAGGCCGCATACAGTATGCCTTATATATACAGTGTGTATGCTAATGATGCTAATATTTTCTCTCCCTTTCCTCCAATTCTGTTTTGGCGTTGCAGCAACTAATGAGGAAGAAGAAGGCTGCTGTTTCCTTTATATTATGGGTCCGGTGGGACCCACGGGCTCGGTTTGTGCCCCGGTTCAACCGGTTCGGCCCTTCCGGTCCGATTTTGAGCCAAATTTTCGAAATTGATATAAAAATTCTCGTTTTGCCGAGCTCTATCCTATTTTGATATTAGTTTTGCATATTTAATTTTCCTATTGAAATTTAATTTATTGACTAATTATATACCGATTTTAGAGGGGTTTACATCCTACCCACCTAATTAGGAATTTTGTCCTCAAAATTCAGAGTGCGTTACCTGAATGCAACCAAACAAGTTCACGCACAAGTAATGATCAAATAGTACAAATAGCAAGTATAACAAATAGCAGGTAATATATATCACTTAGGCATACCCAGAAAATGCATAGCAATCAATACAAACAAATGCATATGATGCATGCCTGTCCTATGGCTGATGGGGCCCATCTGTCGATTATCCAGCCAACCCGACAAGTCCGAAAACCTTAGACTGTCCCCCGTCGCGCATCCCTAAGAGTCTATGCATAGAGTTCACATTCATATTTCATAAAATCACTCAATGGGGGCTATCCATACCCGGGAATTTATACGTGCCCGGTCACCCTTACGACGTAGGGTTAACAGAGTATCGAGAATCAACCTGGAACACGTGGTGGCGAGCCACGGTTTTTACCCAGGGAAACTCGTATCTCAGATATCATCATTCATAAGCCATTTCATAGTCATAATCATTATTTAATCATTTATCAAGCCATGGCATATTAACTCCTTTTATTAACAACCTCCCTTTCACATTTTTCATCGTCATTCCCTTATAATTCATCTTGATTACCCTTTCCGGGTCCTGACCATCAAACTCTTCTCATCCTTCTTAATATCAAATAATCTTAAAATCAACCCAACTCTAACATTAAATCAATCACATCACACGATGATTAAACTTTAACTTCTCGAACTCATGACTATCACTAAGACATCCTCGACACTCTATTTTCTTTTCTGTTTCTAATATAGCAAATAAACTCAGAATTGCACAAACTTTATGTCCAGGCATTCATATTGAAATAAGCTTTCTAACAAACTAAATATCATAATTTTCTGATTTTTCTAGCCTCAGGAATAAAGGAAAAATCGTGACTGCTCTGCAGTGCATAAAACCAGAAAAACAGCAGCAGCATGTGATATTCAAAATTCAATATAAAATCCAAGTTAAATCCAATGACTTTGAAAATTAATGTAGTTAAACTTTACTCATCCAGGTTTCTTTCTCAATTGGTTCTGAGTCAATACCATTTTTAATAAAAAAGTTACATTACCTCGAAGTTAAGTAAAAATGAGACAAAATCTGTTTTAAAAACCAACAAGCTTAGTACCTTTCAATTGGAATAACTTTTATTACAAAACTCCAATTAAGCTAAATTTTGATTTGAGAACCCCTAGCTCATCCAGAAACAAGTGTGTCTTGGTTGCAACACAATTTCTATTTAATTCTAAGAGTTACAAGCATTGGAAGTTGATGCATAGCTTGCTGAAATCTGTTTCTTTTCAGTTTTGACCACCAATATTCAAAAATTCACAGCTCCCAATCCTCAACTCTTAAAATTCTGAAATTTCAGAGAAATAAAGCAAGTTAATCAAATTTTATAAAAAATTTGGTTTCGCTCCAAAACTCAACTCGTAGAAGTCGCAGCAAGACAAACAAGTTGCTGCCCTGTTTGATCTTTTCTGCTGCTGGACAGATTTAACAACCTAACTTTAAAAATTTGCCATAAATTATATATTTAACAAAAAAGTCCCAAATTTTCCAATTTAGTTCCTTATATTCCCAAGTTTAGCTCAAACTTGGTCTCATGCAATTTCGATCATTACATAATTAGTTACAGCATATACAATACCACCACAACACAACTCTACATCCTTATTAACAAACACCAATTCTAATCCACCATAAATAAATATAAGAGCACACCATTAATAACTTTCACACCTCATAATTCTAATACATAAATTTACTAACAAATCTATTCTAACAACATTACAAGTCTAATCATTAAATACAACAAACAATCCAACTTATTCTATGGTTCCTCTAACCTAAGTTTTCACAACACCGTAAATATTAAACGTGCGAAACTTAAACCATACCTTGGCCGATCACTTAATTCACCCAAGACAGCCTCTCAATACAAAAATCACAGCCCCTCCAAGCTCAATCAAACAGCCCAAAAGCAAGCCTTGTCACCAACAAAGCTCCAAGTAATCCAAATTCAAGTCCAATGCATAAACACCCTCTTAAACTACACCTAATACACACATATATATATATATTCCAATTCAGTTTTCTATTACCAAAAACAAGATTGAGCTAGGGTTAGAGTATTCTTACCACACCCATATGCTCAATAGATTGAGCCCACAAGTTCCGGAAGCTAACTTGAACCTAGAACATAGAAATTGGACAAGATTCACCATAGGTTTTCAAGTTTATCAAAGAAAGAGGGATAGGGATTCTGAACTTAATAAGAGGCTTACTAGTGAAATTATTCGGATAGAAAGGTAGAACTTGACGCGCTGAGCGCGTGGCCGTGAACGGTGCGGCGATCGGAGCCCGGACGGAGGAGTTATGGTGGATCAAAGGGTTAGGGTTTGAGAGCTTCTCTCCCTTTCCTCCAATTCTGTTTTGGCGTTGCAGCAACTAATGAGGAAGAAGAAGGCTGCTGTTTCCTTTATATTATGGGTCCGGTTGGACCCACGGGCTCGATTTGTGCCCCGGTTCAACCGGTTTGGTCGAAGCTGCGATATGTGAAACACGTCATGCAGGTTCAAACAATGTGGTAGTAAAGCGATCCTATATGCCACTTGTCCGATGTGATAGGCATTTAGCTTTTTAGTTTTTGATTGATCATCCGATTCTAGTTCATTGAAGTGATCTTCAGAAATAGGTATCCCCTTCCTTCCAACTTGAGAAGTCTTCTTCTTAGATCCACCTAACTCTTTTGTCAGCTTTCATAGTGAGAATTCTAACTTAGATTTGCGTAACTCTTCCTCTGTTGTTTCGGCTGTCAAATTCAGGAACTAAGATGTTTGATATTCCAGTTTTCGGTTAATTCAAAGGAGTCTAGCATACTGTAAAGTCTCACCTTCTCTCTAATGTATAGGCTCTTCGATATTCCCGATAAGTAGTTTACTCCGATGGGCAAAATGGACTTGATCACTTGGTCCACGATTCCCTGACAGTATCACCTTTTGTCCTAGTCCTTGGCAACCTACTATGAAATCGATGGCTATTCTCTTTTATCTTTAATGTAGAACCTTCGATGGTTGTAGCATTTCAAACAGTTTCTGGTGGTCTTTCATTTCTTTCTCATACGTCAAACTTGTAATCACATAGATTTCCACCTCGTTCTTCATTTCTGTCTGCTCAAAATATCTTCTTTGATTCGTGGTATGTTTTAGAAATCTCTAGGTAACTTCAAAAATTTTCTCTTGTAAGCTTCGAACAATAATTTCTTATTTCAACTTCCGACCTCAACACATAACCCTCTCTTGGTGTCTTCTGGATTCAACCGGCTTCGGTACTCTTAGTAGCCCCTTATCATCGTTATTGCATTCCATAAGTCTTTGACTTTACGATCTCTATTTCGACATTAAACATATAAATCTTTCTTAGTTCCCTTTCGTTTGCCAGACTTCGACATCTTCGGTATTGCGCAAACCGGAAGGGAACTAATAAAAAGCGAACAGGGGTAGATATTCTAAATCTGATTAACTTTTTAATTATTAAACAGAAGCTATAACAGGGGTAGGTATTCTAAATCTACCTAACTTACTCAATTTCAATCCTAATCTAACACCAAACCATTTCTCCTTTTCCTCCATCCCTCCATCATTCACAATGCAACAGAAACAAGCAACCAAACAAGGTCACGCACAAGTAATGAGCAGATAGTACAAATAGCAAGTATAACATATAGCAGGTGATATATATCAATTAGACAATCCCAGGAAATGCATAGCAATCAAAACAAATAAATGCATATGATGCATGCCTGTCCTATGGCTGATGGGGCCCATCTGTCGCTTATCTATCAGAAACTATATTAATAGTTACAGTCTAAATTGATTTTTATAAATATTATTATTACTATTATTATTATTATTATTATTGTTCAAAAAGAAAAAAAATGGCCGAAGGATATTATTATACATATAAGCCACTATATATATTTATTATATATCTATATAAGAAACAAAGAAAGATTTGTTACATATACATAACATATATATATCTATTCACTTATAATAATTCATTATCATCATTATAGGGGAACGTGGCTTGTAACCCTTTAATACATATATCCATTCCCTTAATCATGAAACGCAATATCGTGCTAGCGGGTGATCTGGGCTGTTATAGATGGTATCAGAGCAGTTTATTTCCGTTAGAGCCTTGGGAATGGACTGACTATGCTTCATTGCATACTCTGAGTGTCTGTCATACTTAGTGACTTGTTCTGATAACAAGAATTTAGATTTGATATGCATGACTGTCTGATGATTAACGCTGTTAGTCTACCATTGCATACCTCATGGTATTTGGTCTGGCTAACCTAATACTAATGATTTATGTGTACGGGAACACTAATGGGTTGTCATGGATGAAATAGAAGTAATAGGTAACGTGAATCGTGGGTTTTGGGAACGTTAGAAGTTAAGTTTAGGGGTTAGTTCTGGTTCAACGTATAATCCTTATTCGTGCTAATGTGAATTTCTTCCTTGGTTGCTTGTCGTAAGATTCTTTGTTTCAGACTTCTTTCATGAGATATGGTTCCTTTCGCTTTTGCAAACTGAACATGCCACACCTCTCTATTTCTTTTCTTCGATATTTTTAAAAATGGAGTTGATATGAATCTTTTCTATCTTATATCAATTTTCGAGGACGAAAATTTTTATAAGGTGGGTAGAATATAACAACCCGAGTTTTTAAAATTAAATTTTATATTTTAAATTTAAAAATAAAATTTAATTTAATTATGACTTATTCTATTATTTTAAATTATCTATCAGAAACTATATTAATAGTTACAGTCTAAATTGATTTTTATAAATATTATTATTACTATTATTATTATTATTATTGTTCAAAAAGAAAAAAAATGGCCGAAGGATATTATTATACATATAAGCCACTATATATATTTATTATATATCTATATAAGAAACAAAGAAAGATTTGTTACATATACATAACATATATATATCTATTCACTTATAATAATTCATTATCAGCATTATAGGGGAACGTGGCTTGTAACCCTTTAATACATATATCCATTACCTTAATCATGAAACGCAATATCGTGCTAGCGGGTGGTTTGGGCTGTTACATAAATCATCACATACCGAGACGATTTACGTTAATTTTAAAAGTTCTGTATCTTAAGACAATTTATGTGTATTTTTTAAAAACATTTTAAAACATAAATTATCCTAAAGATATAAATTATCCTAAGATATAATGATTAATATATAATTCAAAACACA
>NC_029790.2:35357117-35357871 GCF_000816755.2 Arachis ipaensis
TTTGCTAAAATATAACTGGATATTTCTTTTGTTAAGTATTAGGATATTTTTTTTCATATTAAATAAATATTTTTTTTATATTTCTGTAATTGTGTAATTTATAGTCTCTTTAATCCTCATTCAAACCATATCCAAGAGGGCTAACATATAAATAATAATTCGGGTGTGGGTAGGGCATCAAGCCATTTGTAAGAGCTGCCGGCCATGAAACTGGATTTTGATGGAAGTAACTCATTGTTGTAGGACCTTGGAACATTGGAAATTACATATTCTGGTTTGACATAAATGGAAGAATATTTTGAGGCTGAGAACACACATTAATGGTGGAAAAACCATTTTCAAAATTGTGGTCAGTTTTCACCGCAAGATTTCCCAATTTATCACTTCCTGTGCTATCCAAGGACCGACTATACAGTGAACATGACCTTGCCAAACCCTCACCATTTGCAAGGGAGAGCCTCCAGTCGTGCATATTCCAGGCTCTTCAGAAGCAACTTCTGTAGATCTACAAGAACCTTCAGCTTTCACTTGAAAATCATTGTTACACCCTTTATCTGCACTTAATCTCTTTGAATTACAATCCTCATAATAACGATCACTAGTGTTGTCAGATGTCGATGATAGAAGAAGAGTAGGTCGCGGTGGGGAGGGGAGAGGGCCTGACGGTAAAAGAGAGGTCTCTGTGTGTGATTGTTGGAGGTGGGTAGGTTAATGTGAGAGAAAAGAGAAAGTTTTTTATAGATTTTAATTAAGT
>NC_029790.2:35357903-35362026 GCF_000816755.2 Arachis ipaensis
AAGTTTTACATTTTTTTTATCCTTTTAACATTTTAAAAAAAAAATAATTTTGATGTACTATTAGTGTAAATGTGTTTTATATGTGTATCTATTTAGGTAACGTCACATCAGTAAAAATAAAGGTTAAGTACGATTTTGGTTCCTAAGGTATAAGCTGAAAATTTTTTTCGTCCTCAACTATTTTTTGCATACAAAATGGTCCCTAAAGTTTAACTTGGTTTTAAAATCATCATTAAGGTTTAACTTAATTTTAAATTTTTGGTAGCGGAAGTGGAGGCAGAGGTGAAATATAGACATTTTCTTCTTCTTCTTCTCTTTTTCCTTTACAAGAGCAGAAATACTCTCCTTTTCTTATTTTTTTTATTTTTCTTATTTTATAACTTTTTTGTTATGGGTAATTTGGTCTAAAATTTTAAAATTTAAGTAAAAATGACGATTTTATATACAAAAAAAAAAAGTTAAGAATGAAAAAAATTTTCGACCTATATCTTAGAGACTAAAATCGTACTTAACCCTAAAAATAACTATATTTTACATTAACTACATAAATGGTCATTCAAAAGAAACAGATATAATTAGATGAATGTATAATTTATACTATCAATACATCAAAATTAAATTATTCTTGAAACACTGACATATATATTTAAATTATTACTCGATTAAGTATTAAAAAATAATTATGAGGATGAATTAAGCATCCTAATCATCATCATCATTATTATTATATTTCAATCATTACCAAAAAGATATAAATTTATATTACATGCATATTCATATCTGATTAATAAAACTTCACATGTTATAACGCAATGGTGTGATCAAAATAAAATGACTAACATAGAGATACTGTAAATTAAATAAGATAAACACTCCCTATATATATTATTATTCCCTTAAATGAATAAATATGGGAAAATTAATTCAAAAACATTATCAGTTTTTTCTTCCAACCCTACTTTAGTAAGAACTCAATTTAAATATTTATATCAAATCATCCTAAGTTATTAAGTTTTTTTAATTACTAACATTATCTAATAATATGTTGTAAATAATCTCTTCTGAAACTTTAAACTGCATAATACAAATGGATAATTTTAATAAAAAAAAACTTACACATTACCTATAAATAAAACACTCCATACAATAGTTATATGAAAAAGTTAAGCAAAAAAAGAAAATTAAAAAAATAAACAAAATAATTTGATTCTAGAACTTAGATTTGTAAACTTCTAATGAAATATTCTATATATAATATTCATAAAAATATAAAAAACTTAAAATAATTACTAAAAATATATGATATAAATCTCACTATAATAATTATTAAATATTAACAAATTTAACTATTTAATACATGATATTTTTTAGGGATAAGTATTATTTTGGTTCCTAACGTTGGGGGTCAGAATCGAAATCGTCCCCATCGTAATTTTCGATTTAGAATCGTCCTTAACATTTTTTTTTTCGTATTAAAATCGTCTTTTTAATTTTTTCGGACAAAAATACCCTCACCCCTACCCCTACCAGCACTTACCTCCAACACCAACACCAACACCAACACCAACAACAACACCACCACCACCACCACCACCACCACCAGTGGTGGAGCTTAGTTCAGACAAGGGGTGGCCATGGCCCCCCAAACTTTTTATAAAAAATTTAGTAGTATTTTTTCAAAAGATAAAAAATAGTTCACTTGACTTAAATACTTTACTATGATTTAAAGTATCTAATAAGTTCAATAAACAACACTCTCTCTATCTTTAGGTTCAAATATAAAAAATTAGATATCTTTTATTTATTTAATTTAATATTATTTTATATTTTACTATTTATTTAATTTAATTTTTATATGATAAAAAATAATAGAATATTATAAATTTTAATATTTATCCTTCTAACTTCTTCTTTATATATTTTACAGGATATATATTCAAATTTTTATATAAAATAATAATGAAAAATCAAAGAATTGATACATTTTTTAAGAGGAAGGCTAATATTTAAGAAGGAGAACATATAACTTTTACAATATCAACACATGTAGATAGTTCTTCTACTTTAATGAATCACGAAAAAAGTGAGATATAACCTTCAAAAGTTCAAAAAGTTATATCTGCTGACTTTAACTTTAACTTTTTGGAACGAAATCTTGAAAAAGGGCTTTAAATTTGACAGTATCACCCAAATAAAAGAGATGAGATTAGACGAGCTTATCTTAAATGAGGTCTATATAAAAAAATATTTTGACAATTATTTTCTATTTGGCCCCCCCAAAATTTTGTTTCAAGTTCCGCCACTGACCACCACCAAACCAAGAAGCAGAAACAGATGCAAAAACTCAAAATCAGCAGAAGCAAAAAGCAAGAAGCAGCAAAAGCAAACCAAGAAGCAGAAGCAAAAAGCAACACCAACACCAAGAAGTAGAAGCAGCAGAAGCAAAAAGCAAGAAGAAGAAGCAAGAAGCAAAATCAGGAAAGAAAGAAAGCAGAAGCAAGATGCAGAAGTATAAAGCGAGGTGCAGATGAAGCGGCGAGGCGCGGCGAGGTGGCGACAGCCACCCCCCTTTCCCCTTTCCCCCTCCCCTTTCAGAAGAAAATATTCCGAGGGAGCGTGCCTGATAAACCATTATTTTATGGTTTATATTGTGTTTAATTGTGTGGTTTTATCAAATCTTTACCCACTTATTCATATGATTAGCAGGTATTTACAATTCCTTCCTAAAATTACTCCATGGTTGAAAACTTGCTTCCTAGAGACTTTTAATTATGTATTTTAATTCTCCTTTATTTCATTCGATGCCGTGATCCCTGTGTTAAGTGTTTCAGGCTTTATAGGGCATGAATGACTTGGAAATTGGAGAGGAGGCTTGCAAAAATAATGGAAGGAACACAAGAAATTAAGGAGATGACCAGCTAGAAGCGACGCAGACGCATGGCTCACGCAACCGCGCGAAATGGAGAAATCGTAGTGACGCGCTCGCATGCCTGACGCGAACGCATGGATTGGAAACTGTACGAGTGACGCAAATGCGTGGACGACGCGCACGCGTGGCAAGGCAAAACGCTGGATGACGCGATCGCGTGACATGCGCGATCTCCAGAATTCGCTGGGGGCGATTTTGGGCCATGTTTTGACCCAGTTTTCGGCCCAGAAAAGTATATTAGAGCCAAGGAACATGCAGAGACCAAGGGAGACAATTCATTCCGGATGATTTTTAGTTTTTAGATCTGAATTTACTCCTCTTCTAGGTTTTCTCTCTACACATTCATAGTTTTTAGGATTTTGTTTTTATTGCTTTTTGGATTGGGATATTGAGAAAAGTTATTACCTCCGCCAAGACTTCATCATTCTAGTTTGTTTTCCTTACTTGTCACTTACTCTTTCACATCCTTAATTTGTTCAGAATTACTATTGGATTATTTTTAGAATTTATTAATATAAGAACTATTTTTATTTTTAATTGGTCTCTTTGATTATTATTATTATTATTATTATTATTATTATTATTATTATTATTATTATTATTTATCATGTCTTTCTTTATTTCCCTTTCTTATTTTGTGAAGTTTACATTCATAATGAGCGAGTAGTTCCATAACTTGATTGGGAGTTGATTGAAAGGAGAACCTTGAGTTAGAATGCTCAAGAGTAAAATTGTAATTGGGTTTATTGTTGGATCACCCTCTAGTCACTGACACTAATCCTTCCCAAGGGAGAGGATTAGAACTTGTGAATAGAAATAGACTTTCAACTTGCTTGACTTTCCTCTACCTAGTAAAGGATAACTAAGCAGAACAACCTTCAATTATCAATTAATCTTGGGAGAACTCCAACAAGAATAGACTTTTCGACTAATCTACTTCCGGTCAAGATTTTTATTTAAATTACATAAATTCTCTGATTTAATTTCCTATTTATCAAACTCAAAACCATTTTCGAAAACATCTGATTAATAAAATAGCACATCTTTCTGCAACTCGTTGGGAGACGACCTGGGATTCTTACTCCTAGTATTTTAATTCTAATTTTGTGACAACCCTTCTAAATTGATAAGCGAATTTTTATTGGTTAAGAACTGTACTTGCAACGTATCTCTTACATTAATTTCTTAGTCCGC
>NC_029790.2:35362073-35368038 GCF_000816755.2 Arachis ipaensis
TTTTATTTTATTTTTTTAAAATTTTATAATTTTTTATTAAATAGGGATAGTTTAGGAATAAAATTAAAAATTTTATTAAAAAAGACGATTTTAATACGAAAAAAAACGTTAAAGAAGATTCTAAATCAAAAATTACGATAGGGACGGTTTCGATTCTGACCCTCAACGTTAGGGACCAAAACAATACTTATTCCTATTTTTTAAAAATAATGTTTATATTAGAACAATTAAAATTATTGATTTATAAAAGTATAAAAGAGAATGATGATAATTATTAGGGTAAATAACACAAATAAACAAAATGTCTTCCAATATTATACCAATGTTCTAAACTAAAATAACTTACATGCATATCCTGAATACAAAATTGAATTCGATTTAACATGTATATGTTATATCAGTAGTAAATCAAATTAATTAGATTCAATTTACATATCTCCCATTTGGATTTAAATAAAATATTAAAAAAATTAAAATGAATAAGAATAGAAATATAACGTTTGTGTTTTAATTTGAATTCTAGAAAATTTACATATTTTTATAAACTTATGAATTTAAAACGAAACAATAAACGATTTCTAAATATTTATTAAAAATTATTTTTTGACTCATTAACATTTAAAGAATCATTATTAGAACTTTTAGTGTTTAAAAAGTTAATATAAAATATAGCTCAAGTCAAAAATAACAAATAATTATATTTTATATAAAATAACTAACTATATTTATACAATATGTAATTAAAATTTTAAATATATTATTTCTCAAATTATATATTGTATAAATATAGTTGGTCATTTTATATAAAATATAACTATATATGACTTCTGACTCTAAAAAAATGTAAGTTTTAACCTCTATTTTATCTTAGAGAGTTATACTTTATATTAACTTTTTCAATATCAAAAGTCCCGCTAATGATTCTTTAGATGCTAATGAATAGAGGATGATTTTTAATGAATTTTTAGAAATCGTTTATTGTTCTATTTTAAATTCATAAGTTTATAAAAATGTAAATTTTTTGGAATTTGAACTAAAATACAAAAGTTAGATTTCTATTCTTATTCGATTTGATATTTTTAGTATTTTATTTAAATTCAAGTGGGGTATTTTTTTATTGACTTTTATGTTTTAAAGTTAATATGAGAATGCTGAGTGTAACACCCTAACTACCAAAGCTCACGCTTCCGGCTGCGTTACTCTGATAGCTCGGACATTACGACGATTTTTATACTATTTAATACTAAAATATGAGCCTGTTTAAAACTTTAAACCGCAATACCGCTCCCAAAAAATACTTTTGGTATACAACGTACATCCATACATACCATACAAATTACAAAACTCATAAAGAGTACATCCATATTTATACATACATATATATAAGTAATATTACAAGCATAATCCAATACAATTCATATCCCTCTTACAGATCATATCAAGATGAAGGCGAGGGTACAATAAACCATAACTAAAACAATACAGAGCATCACAACAACCATTAAATAAGCTCTTCGTAACTTCTGCGCCCATATCCTGAAAGGGGAAAAATGTAGGGGGGTGAGAACATCATCCTCGAAAGGGTTCTCAGTAGAGGGTTTTTGGGAATTACTGTAATAGGATACGTGAAAATAAACCGTACCAGTGATTAATAACCGTCTTATGCCTCTTTTCAAAAACAACAGTTTACAATAAAAGTAAAGTCGGAAATCTTTTCTGAAAGAGGAACCATTCAATTCTCAAAAACTCAAAAGCCTTTCAAAACGGTTTATCTATACTGAACAAAATAGCCTTTCATATTTTATTCCAAACCAGAAACACAAAATCGAAATCAACCATCGGTTCATCTCATTCCAACCACGGCCCTAGGCCCAAACAATCTAACCTTCAATCAATCACCACAATCCAACAAAGTCCCAGTAGCAAACACAAAAAGGAAGATGCAAGCACAAACAAACAGTTATTGCAAATAGAACAATTAGCAATTAATCACATAGGCACACCAAGTATAATATGCACACCCAAACAATGTCACATAGATGCATATGATGCATGCCTGTCCCTAGTGGCTGATGATATCATCTGTCGGTTATAGAGCCAACCCGACAAGTCCTGGTAGCTAACCATTGGACTGTCCCTCTGTCGTGCATCCCCAACTCGAGTTATACTCATCATAAACTTGATCATAATCATGATCCATATCCATCACCCTCACTGGTGAATATTTACGGGGCGAGCTCATCCGGGCCTTTCACAGTGCCCGTCCACACTTACGACATTGGGTTAACAGAGTTTCGAGTCTCAACCTGGAGCACATGGCGGCTAGCCATTGCTACTACCCAGGGAAACCCTCATCTCCAATAGTGGAAGTGCAAAAATCACAATTATCAATAATTCAGCATATACATGCATTCATTCTCATCCATGGATCAACATCCATCTTAGCCATCCGGCTTACGGTTCACTCCAGAACCAGCCAATATTGATAATCACACACAGCCATTCCGGCTCACGGTTCAATCCAGAACCAGTCAATATTCATAATCATACATAGCCATTTTGGCTCATAATCCATAGTCATTCGAGTCAATCAAATAATACATAAGGCAGATACAATCACCAAATACACAATATCTCACATCAGTACCCATATGTAATAATTTCAATAATAAACTATAGTTTTTGGAAAGCGCCCCTACCTCAAAACACAATTCCATAATCCAAGCGCCTCATAAGTTCTTTTCACCTCAACTCAAAATCAAAGGCAGCTTCAAAGCACAGCCCCACACATTTTTGCAGCAGCATAAACAGCTCTAAATTACAACAAGCAACCTCAGTTACTAACTCTAGGAACATTAATACCATAAAGGCTTTAATACACGTACGGGACACTAACGTAAGGCTTTCGAAACATAATTTCTTACCGGAATAACAACACGAAGCAGCTGTGGTTTCGAACCGGCCCCGGCACAGCTCCGACGACGGAGGCAACCTCAGCCCCAACTACTCGTAACAGCAACAACAACTCTAACCGTGACATGCCATAACTCGAACTCAGCCCTACGTTATCAAAACCTTAGGATTCCTACCCAAATATAACAGTGCAGATTTTCAAGGGCTCCGAAATGTAACTCTTACCGTAACTAAGGAGAAGTGACTGAGCCAAGCGGCGGCATCAGGGTCTCAAGTGGCAGAAGCTCAGCCCGGAGCTCCGGCAGCAATCCCGGAAGTCACAAGACCATCCCTGGCGGTCAGAATCACATAGATGCAGCTCTCTTCTCCGGCAGCGACACCCGCGGCGGCCTGAAACCCCTTTTTGACGGCGGTAAGTCCGATCAAGGCGGCACCGGCGACGCAAGCGCGGCTGGACAAGGTGGCTGAACCCCGGCTCAGCCGCAGATCTCTCTGTCTCACCTGTTCGGTGTGACTGGACGGTCTTCTCCTCAATGGCACGGCGGCAGAGCAAATCAGATTGGCGGCGGCAGAGGTTACGGCGCGCTCGGCGGCGACGCGGGCTGGGGGTGCCGGCGACAGCGGTGGCTTCACCTTCTCCGCGCGCGCTCCTCCTTCTCCATCGGTGGCTATGGCTCGCGCTCTCTCCAGGTCGCGGTTCTGCCTGTGACGCTGCCCAAGGATGATCGGCGAAGGTTGCAGTAGCAAGGGGCGACGGCAACTGCGACGGCGGTGTCGCCCCTTTCTTTCCTCTGGGCTCCTTGTTTCGCGACAAAAGGCAGAGACGGCTGGGCGTTAGCGACGGCAACCCGTGGTGGCAGTGGCACGGCTTGCTCTCTCTCGATCTCCACCCTTGGATGTGCGACGGCGTTCCTCTCTCTCCCCTCCTCCCTCAATTTCATTTTTCTGCCTCTGCTCCTTCCTTTTTCATGGAAAGAGAGGAAGAAACCGTGTGTTGTGGCTGCTGGGGCATGGGGGAGCAACGGGTTACCGGGTAGGGTTTTAGGGTTTCATTTCTTTTTTCAAAATAATTAGGGTTAGGGGCATTATGGTAATTTCGCATAAAATTGGGAATAACATAGTAATTGAAACTCAATTAAATCCAACCCTAGTTATATATAGAAAATACTATTTGTTCCTCATTTTCGCAATTTGTTTTCAATAAAATGCCCAAATCTAAAAATTAGAAATAATATAATTAATGTCTTCATTTTTCCAAAATAGTAATAGTAATATTTAAAATATTTCTTATCTAATCCAAATCATATAAAATCCTTATTATTTCATAACTATCAACCTTATACTTTAAATATAGAAAATAATCCAATAATTATAAAATTGGATAATAATCATAACTTATCTCAAATCCAATAAATCAAAACTTGCCTTAATTATCCTTAATATAATAATTTTTGAAATTAAGGCTATAAATAACTATATAATTTGAGACTTGATCATGATAAGACTTTTTTAAAAGTTCTGGGTCTTACATGCTAAATCGAATCTAATTGATTCGATTTACTATTAAAAAGTGTAAATTAAATCTAATTGATTCAATTTATATAAAATTATTAAGGACATGCATATAAGTTATTTTGTTTTGGGACATTAGTATAAGAGTAAACACCCAATCCAGTTCTTGTCTATTTTTACGAAGGACAAAGCGATCCATGTCAAAAAAAAAGGGACATTTCGACCCTCAGCCTTTTTATTTTGGGACAATACAGTCCCTCTGTTAAAAAATTCATTAAATAATAATAAAAATTAATTTTGTGGGGATTTTATTTGTATTTTGTGGGGGGTTTTAAACCTCCATAAACTATTAATAACTTTGTTTTTAAAAAATTTCTCTATCAATGGTGGTTAAGTGAAGAAAAACCATTGATAAAAATGATGCCACAAAAAAAGTAATTATAGTACAATATCTTTTAAAGAAAAAAAATAACATCGAATAAGAAATGAAAGAAGAGAACTTCAATGTTGATAATATTGGTATTGGTGATGATAACGGTAGAGAAGATAATAATGATGATAAAGTATAGTTACACAATAAAAATAATAGAGGTAGGAGTGATAATAATGAGGATGAAAAAAGATAATAGTAGTAGTGATAGTAATTGGTTATATTGTTGAAAAGATTTTTGTGGAGTTTAAAACCCCCACAAAATATAAATAAAACCCTACAAAACTAATTTTTATTATTATTTAATAAATTTTTTTAACAGATGGACCGTATTGTCCAAAAATAAAAAGGTTGAGGGTCGAAGTGTCCCTTATTTTTTTTTGACAGAAATCACTTTGTTTTTCGTGAAAATGGACAAAGACCAGATTGGGTCTTTACTCTTAGTATAATATTGGAGGCCATTTAATTTATGTTTATGTTATTTACCCTAATTATTAATTATGTTATTTTAAAAAAAAACAAGACATAAATTTAATATCTAAATAATAGATAATTCTCCCTCATCTACTACCACATTAATTAGCACTAATTGTGGTAATGTCGTTCACTCCTCTATAAGTAACTATTTATAATTGGTGAATTATACGGTAAAAATGTAAGTTTATAGATTTTTCCTTTAATAGAATGAAAGAGAAATTAATAAAGGTAGGACCTACATTTTGAATAATAATAAAATAATAAAAAATAATTATAAAAAGAATTATATTCTCTCTATACCACTCTAATCTATACAGTAGAGTGTCTCTTTATAATTTTATATCATGAGATCATGTGACATCTAATCCAATATAATCTCGTATTTTCATCCATAAGTAATTAAGTACTATCTCCAATAAGTGCATTTAGATATAACCTTTTACTTAGTATGCTTTATGACCTATGTGATAAAATTACAAGAATCGCCACAATTTTTCTTGATAACATCACAATTTGTTCTCTACATCAGAATAAAAGAAAAATTCTTCTATGGAAAAAAAAACTCAATTATTTTTTATAATATGATAATCTAATTTATATATTTCATGGAATTTCTTCATATATAGTGCTAAA
>NC_029790.2:35368155-35376002 GCF_000816755.2 Arachis ipaensis
TTGAACCTCTAACTAATCCACTAAGCATTAAAACTCTACTAAACATTGAAAATACAATTAAAGGCTCACTAATGATTATAATGACTTGGAAACTCTTAATCATTAAAACTAATATAAAAAAAATCAAGAATATTTTAAAATATTCACCAAATAGTCTATACAAATTTAGCTAAAATAACACAAATTATTCTTTAATTTTACATCCACATGCTCGTGTATGACCATTGACCACTGTCAATAAGGACTTCGTGTTTTCGTTCCTATCTTTCAACAATCTTGCTTTGGTAATCATATAGAATAATTTTTTTTTTTACTTCTATCTTTTTTCAATTTAAACAACCCACATTTTAACAAACCATTGTTAAAGTACAAATTGTCTAAATTAAAAAATAATAAAAAGCGAAAATAGATTTTACTCAATCATATATTCGAACAATGGTGCCAGCCACCTCTCCCAATGATAAACAAGAAAGAAACTCCACCTGCATTGCGTCTCCGTAAAGCCAATCATAAATGCATCTCCATTGTTTCTCAAAATCGTGATATTTAATTTCGAAATCGAACTATGCAAAAAATCTAATTAATTTATTCAATTCACAGAAAATATGGTCAAAATTCAAAGCGTACACAAATCATACAACGAACACAATAATTCGAGATTTTAACCACTTACCATTTACCTCACTAGAACTCAGACTTGAAGTCCTAACTTCACGTACGAGTTGGGAGCATTGTTGAAAAATAGCTATATAGGCCCAATACACAATAAAATGAGCTCTAATGTAATCCTTGTTCATCAAATAATAATAATCATGAATTTCTCAAGAAGTCAAGGAATAAGCTAAATCCTTAATACATATAGAATTAGTTAACATGTGTCCTTAAATTTATTATTAATAAAAAAATTTAATTTTTTTATTTAATAAATATAAAATAATGTTAATCGAAAATTATTTTCGACTAGGATAAGCTAATTCGAAATATTGAAAAGATGTTAGGGTGAGAATCAAGGCCAGAATGACGCACGTGCATGCATTTATTAAAAGTTATTTTACATGGACTCGACTCAGCTATTTTTTAAATTGAATAAATATTCGATTGAGGAATCGAATAGGAGGTTGAAAGGGAAATCAGACAATTACACTAAGGAGAGAAGTTAAAGGCTTTCACCGTGTGACGAATTTATGGATAATTTTTATTAGTAAACGAGCTTGAACGGTTATATGGGAGTGCGCATACAAGATAGCACCATGGAATTAATGATCAGTTATAGGAGTAGATTATAAATATTAGAAGGTTTTAGGAAATAAAGGTTAGAATTTTACTTTAGAAATTATTCACGCACACTCACATCCCAGCAACTTTCTGAGTTTGTTTCGAGTCAAATTTCTGTAGGGTTCCTTCCACTTGTCTTTAATTTTCCATTTACAATTTCTGTAAAACTTCACTTTTCTTGCCTAATTTATTTTAAAAGCAATATTTAATTTCTTCGCCCAATTTACATTTCAGCACTTTTAATTTTTATGTCAAAATTCCTTCGATTCAATCGAAAGCATTTTACTGCTTTGTTTAAGTTTAACGCAAACCATTTTGATTTCAGTCAATTTTCTTTTCAAATTCTTCGTTTTTCACTTCTTTTATTCTTTTACAAATTTTAATTTAATTTCTATTTGATATTCGTCTAATTCGAGACACTTTGATGCATTTATAGAAAACTGATACCTGCAAAAAAGGAGTAGGTTTCGCTCCCAAACCATTAGATATCGAACCACCATCAATTTATTAAAAATCAACAAAACAAATAAATATATTAAAAATGTGGCCTTTTAATAAAAAATGTGTCGTTTAACTTATATGCACTCTCTCGTATGTGTGCTCAAATGTGGCCGTTTAATCTATTACTTTTTTTAATTTATGCTAACTTGATCATTGTAATGGACACGTGTTATCATTGTGTTAGAATATATTTAGGATATTATTGTTAGTCGAAAATAATTAATTTCGAAAAAGGAAGTTATTTGGAAGTCAGCGGGCATGTGTTCTCAGAAGGAAGCTTGTATCGAGGAAGGCATTTTGATATTGACATGAAACTTGACTATTATAGTTAGTCGAAGAGGCAAATCGAAGACTTCAAGTTTCGAAGATTACTTTTTAAGACATTACATTATAAAGCAGAAGAAGCGGGAACAGTTACACACGTTTTCAATAAACGCGGGAGTTACACTTTGATCAAATTGGTTGAAGATGGCTATAAGTAGGAGAAGGCTCGAGGTCACAAAGGTTGGAACTTCGTTTCAGAAATTACTCACGCACACTCACATCCCAGCGACTTTCCGAGTCTGCCTCGAGTCAAATTTCTATAGAGTTCCTTCCACTTGTTTTTATTTTCCATTTATACTTTTCGCAAACTTTACTTTTCTCGGAAATTTATCTTCCAAGCAATATTTAATTTATTTGTTCAAATTTACATTCTTGCATTGTTATTTTCAAATTCAAAGTCCTTTGATCTAATCGAAGGCATTTTATTGCTCTATTTAAATTCAATGCAAACCATTTCAAATTTAGTCAAGTTTATTTTTAAAGTCTTTATTTACGTTTTCTTAGTCTTTTCTTTAAATCTTGTATAATTCGAGGGTCTTTGATGCACTTTTAGAAAACTGATACTCACAAAAGAGGAGTAAGTTTCGTTCCCAGACCATTAGAATCGAACCACTATCGATTTGCTAAAAATCGACAAAATAAATTGGCACGCCCAGTGGGACAGTTTTAAATTTAAGTGTGTCAAATGATTTTGGCATTGCTTAGTGTATGCAATTAAGAAGTGGAAGAATTATTCGCATGGCTAATGAAGTTTCGAATGTGAATGGTGGTTCGTCCACAAATAATAGTGCACTAGTAGTTGTACAACCTTTGGACGGTACTTCACGTTCGAAAGGTGTTATTGTAAGTGAAAGTGTAGCGGTTACAAGTATGCAGGCTGATAATAATGGGCGCAATATTCACCCACGTGGTAATTCAATACCAATCCATCCCAAAGTAACTACTGGTTGGCCTCCTTATGGTCTTCCTCCAGGTTATACGCCACCAGTAAGTGGTTTTGGCCCTTCAATCCGATTTGGAGGTGTAACTGGAATACATAATGTTCAAATTCCAGAACCACATTTTGAGTATTCTCGAGATGTTAATGTGGGTTCTACATCGAATGCTTCTAATTCAACAGTATCATTTCAACAATATGTAGAAAAAAGTCATCATGATTTGGCCAATTTATTGATTCAACAAATGACTACAATTATGAATCCTATGATGGCTGATCATGAAACGAAGTTTGATCGTCTTGCAAGGCAAGTCGAGCGAATTGCTCGAATTGTTGATTATGATGAAGGAGAAAGGCAAGACACAAGAGAAAATAATGAGGGATTTGAAAATTTATTTCAAAATGAAAATGACACTTTTAGAAATAGAGAAAACCCTCAATTAATTTCTCGTGGTCAAAATGCATATGATGTTTTGGCTTGATTACGTGCTAATCAAGTCGGTGAACGTTATTAGGTACAAGAATTGTAGAAGATGTTCTTAATAGAGTTGGATTCAATGTAGGGTTCATAAATCGATCGCACTTTGTGTCAGCTTTTTCTCATAATATTCAAATGGATGAGGTGCCGAGAGGAGTAAAAAATCCTAAAATAATTATGAAGTTTGCAGGAGAAGTTGGGGAGTCAACTACCGAACATGTTGCCCAATATTTGGTTGAGATTGGAAATTTAGCCAATGATAAAAATTTGAAAATGAAGTTTTTTTCTTCTTCGTTAACGAAGAATGTATTTACTTGGTTTTCGAATCTTAGACCAAATTCGACAACAACATGGGCTCAGTTAGAAACTGCTTTTCATGCCCAATTCTATGGGGGAGAAATGAATGTGGTAGTTACTGATCTAGTGGCGTTGAAACGTGAAGATGGTGAAATCATTGATGATTATATGATTCGTTTTAAAAACGCTAGGAGTAGATGCTATGTGTCTCTCCCTGAAAGTGAAGTGGTGAAAATAGCGGTTATAGGATTAGGATTTTATATGCGACGAAAGTTGCTTAATATCCATATACCTGACTTGGCTCATTTACCTGAGAGAGTTCGTCAGGTTGAAATTCTGAGGAAAGGAAAAGAGAAATATAAGAATGATGAAAGGAAGTTGAAGAGTAAACCTTTTTCTCGAAAAGAGAAAGTCTCTTATGTGGCAATGGAGTCCTTCGATGAGGAGCTCGATTTAGAGGCAGAGGTTGATTTGGCCGAACTTAGGAAAGGCCCGTCTTATGTTTGTTCGTTACTTAAGAAAATCCCTAACAATGAGAAGTCGAATGATTCAAAACTGAAAAATGGAAAGAGATATAATTTTGATATTTCGAAATCTGATCAGATTTTCGATGTGTTGCTTAAAGATAAACAGTTAATTTTACCTGAAGGCAGAACTTTGCTCTCGGTAAAAGATTTAAAATAAAAACCTTATTTGTAAATATCATCAAGCAACTAGTGATTCGACTAACAATTGTGTTTGCTTCAGGGATTTAATACAAGAAGCCATCATGGAAGGACGGTTAAAATTCGATGATAATAAGAAAGAGATGAAAGTTGATTCTGCTACTTTCGATAGTGAAGCCAGTTTTGCTAAACCATATTTTGGGGTGAATATGATTGGAATGTCTTATGACTTTGATATGGCCCTGGGAAACTTCGAATCAGATGTTTGATCTATTTATCCTGGGACAGGAAATGTGTTGTTGGATTTCTTGGTGCAGCAGAAATTAAAGGATCGGGATGTATCTCTGTGTCTTCGATGCAATGTAGTTTTTGATGCTGAGGCTACAGCAAGTTTCGAGAAGGAAAGGATGAGGAAGGAATTGGCTCACAGAGAAGAGCAAGCCCGTCAGAAACAGTCTGTTCGACGAACAGAGGGACAAAGCTCTAGTGGTCCCCAGAGGAGTGTCGCTGTACCCATAAGCCATTCTCAAACCAAAGGTGTATAATGGATTCGAAACTGCCAAGAGTTTCAAAATAGGGATGCTGGTGCATGAAACTAACTCCGCACGTTTCGCACAGATAGACTGACAAGTATACCGGGTCGTCCAAGTAATACCTTAAGTGAGTGAGGGTCGTTACCCACAAAGATTGTTGGTTTGAGCAAGCAGTGGATACCTTGCATATCTTAGTCTGGCGGATAGAAAAAATAGTTGTCACGAGAAAACGCATAAAACAGATAAATAAATAAAACATTACTAGATAGGTGTGAAATCAATGGTATGAGAACGGTTGAGGCTTCGGAGATGCTTTTTCCTTCTAGATCAACTTTTCTCACCATCTACTCCAAGTTCTGATTGATTCATTCCATGGCAGGCTATATATGATTAACAACGGGTCAGCGGTCATTAATCTCCTCTACTTCAGATCAAACGCCGGGTCAACGGTCATCCAATCTGAACGGGGGTAAAGCTCTAGTAGTCCATTCCCTTGGTGATCATACTCAAAATGCCACAGACAAGGTTAGATCTTTCGGATTAGAGAACGCTGCTCCTTTGGTTCTAGTCTATACCATAAAGACCCTAATCGCCCCACACCTCGGCTGAACTCATGTCTCGAAAAGTCTCCAACGAAGCGTGGATTAGCCGTCTAAGAGATGTATAATCAAGCTGGTGGTTCAGTACTATCCCGTCAAGGACTCGCAAGAGCCCATGTGGAATAGGGATGACGGTCAAGTTACACTCCCAATCCATTAGGATGAAGAATGAAGATACATCTTATAATAGATGGCTCGAGGTCACAAGGGTTGGAACTTCGTTTCAGAAATTACTCACGCACACTGATGAGCGGATATTTTATACGCTTTTTGGCATAATTTTCATATAGTTTTTAGTATGTTTTGTTTAGTTTTTATTAAGTTTTTATAGATTTTAGTGTTAAAATCACATTTTTGGATTCTATTATGAGTTTTTGTATTTTTTGTACAATTTCAGGTATTTTCTGGCTGAAATTGAGGAGTTGGAGCAGAAGTCTGATTCAGAGACAGAGAGAGCACTGCAGATGCTGTCTGGCCTCCTTGCATTCAGAAGAGCTTTTCCGAAGCTACAGAAGTCCAAATAGAGCGCTCTTAAAGGACATAGAAATCTGACTTCCAAAACTTTCCAGCAATATATAATAGTCCATACTTTGCTTTGGATTAGAAGGGCCAAAACTGGCGTCCAACGCCAGCTTCCTGCCCCCTTCCAGGCGTCCAACTCCCAAAGAGCAGAGATTAGCGTCCAAATACCCAAAGAGGACCCCCTAACTGGTGTTCCACGCCCAGAGACCTCAAAACACGTGGATCTCATCAAAGCTCAGCCCAAACACTCACCAAGTGGGCCCCAGAAGTGAATTTTAGCACTAGATAGACTATTTTACCCTTACTAGTCATCTGTTTAGTATTTAAAGTGTATTTTACATAATCATTCAAACAACATACTAGAGAACAGCCATTATTTTTGAGTTTTACTTTGTATTTTACTTCATTATGATTTTCTCAACCTCCTAGTTGAGGGGAGGAGCCCTGCTGAGTCCTATGAATTAATAAAAGTATTACTGTTTCTTCTTCGATCTGTGTTTGATTTATTTCTAAGATGTATACTCGATTTTCATCGTGGTGGATAGGATTATTAGTGACAATCAGCTCTGTTCATCACATTAAGACGAACGTGCCTTACAAACACCCGCGTCTACTTGGGTTCGTGTGAATACGTGACTGAAAAGCACGAGCTAACATCTATGTTTATACATCTCTCAGATGGTTAATCCATGACTTCGTTGGGGACTTCTTGACACACCAGTTCAGCCGATTTTCGGGGAGATTAGGGTCTCCGTGGTATAGGCTAGAATCCTAAGAAGCAGCATCCTTTGATCCAAAAGATTCGACCTTGTCTGTGGTGTTTTGAGTAGGATCGCCAAGAGAATGAACTGCTAGCGCTTCACTCTTCGTCAGATTGGATGACCACGGCCAATGGCGTTCAATCTGTAGCAGAGGAGGTCAATGACCACGGCCCATGGCGTTGATCACATACAACCTGCTAAAGAAGAAGATCATTCACAAGCAGAGAAGACAGTAGTACCAGAGTTAATTTAGAAAGGCAAAGCAACTCCAATCCTCAACTATATCCTTAAAGTATTAGCACCCTATTATAATAATCCTAACACATCTCCATATATGACATAAAATCAACAACCTTCTGATCTGCTTGACTAAGACCTGCAAAATAACCATAGGTTGCTTCAAGCCAACAATCCTCGTGGGATTAACACTGAATCGCTCAGGTATTACTTGGACGACCCAGTGCACTTGCTGGTACAACAGCACGAAAGTGTGGGGATTCGTGCTACCACACATTCACATCCCAACGACTTTCTGAGTTTGCTTCGAGTCAAATTTCTGTAGCGTTCCTTCCACTTGTTTTTATTTTCCATTTACATTTTCTGCAAACTTTACTTTTCTCGCAAATTTATCTTTCAAGCAACATTTAATTTATTTGTTCAAATTTACATTCTCGCATTGTTATTTTCGAATTCAAAGTCCTTTGATCTAATCGAAGACGTTTTATTGCTCTATTTAAATTCAATGCAAACCATTTCAAATTCAGTCAAGTTTATTTTCAAAGTCTTTATTTACGTTTTCTCAGTCTTTTCTTTAAATCTTGTCTAATTTGAGGATCTTTGATGCACTTTTAGAAAACTGATACTCGCAAAAGAGAAGTAGGTTTTGCTCCCAAACCATTAGAATCGAACCACCATCGATTTGCTAAAAATCAACAAAATAATTATATATTAATAT
>NC_029790.2:35376010-35377079 GCF_000816755.2 Arachis ipaensis
AATAGGTATTTTTTATTGTACATTTAGAACATAATAATAATCTATAAATATCAATAATTTATTCTTGAGTTATTATCATAAATTTTAATATAGTATCAAAATCATAATATATCTTTCTTGAACTTTTCAAATTTTTTCTTTATTCCAATATCTTTTATGAGAGAATTTTTACTTTTTTTTCACACTTTTTAATCACAACAATACATCTTATATCTGCATTTCAAATTTCTGTAGCTTCATTTCTATCTTATTTTTTGGTAGTTTTGCTTGCATCTCAAATTTTTTAACAATAGATTTCGTTTGCACTTTAAATTTTAACAGTTCAATCCGAACAATTTTATCTACATTTTTTGTATTAACAATTTCGTCTTCTGCATTCTAAGTTTTAGCAATTTTGTTTACAATCCAAATTCTTATAGTTTCACTTACATATGAGTTTTTACAATTTCATTTGCACTTTGTTTCTATGATTTTGTCTGCATTCTGAATTTCCGCAGTTTATAGTAATTTTAAATTTTTGAGAATCTTATTTTAGTTTTTCTATTTTGTTATTTTTAAAAAAGTTACAAACTCAAATAATAGAAAATATTATAATATATTTAGGATATTATATAATTAGATATATTTTGTAATGATCTTATGTTTATTTAGTTTAATATTATATTAGTTTCATTATTATAATTAGATTGTATTTTTAGTTTATAAATAGAAATTTTTTATTGTACATCTAAAATACAACAATAATCTTTAAATATTAATAATTTATTCTTAAATTATTATCATAAATTCTAACACATCAGAAATGATAAACCAAGAACAAGAGGATCAACAATAAGTTTATGTTTTCGTCCTTATTTTTCAACAATTTTATTTAGGAAATTATATATTCGAATGTTTACCAATAAAATCAAGAAAAGTAATGTTATATCTATTCTATATTCATTCGCATTAAGTAACCTGTAAGCTGGTTACATTCCCAAAATAAACATGCATTCAAACACGAGACAATAATTATTGGGAAAGCATAGATTTGAGAGAATAATAATAAAAAGAATCAATAACCAAATAA
>NC_029790.2:35377088-35382122 GCF_000816755.2 Arachis ipaensis
GATGGCCTAAAAAAAGGAGGTTAAATCTATGGCCTTCTTTAATTTTGATTAATAAAGCTTTAAACTAGAAATTGTAATTTGGCTTCAATTTAGACTGTACAGCGAATTATGCAGGAGACAATTTCATTTTGTCTCATAAAACTAAAAAAAAATAGATTCAGAACAGAAAGAAAGAAGATGACACAACCATATATCCTGGTTTAATTGCCTTGTGCAATTCAACCTACATCTAGTCTCCACCACAACGTTGGTGGAATTTTCACTATCTTTTAAATATTACATACACCAATTCTCTAGGACTCAACATAATCATATTTGAGACACATCAAGCTTCAACATAAAATTGAATTGGTTATGTACCTATCTAAACTAGACACATTAAGTGCTTACCTAACTTAGTAAGGGATACCTCTCAAGTACTTGATACAAAACAGAAATACAACAAAAAAAAAAAATCTGAAATCACTATTGACTTTTCTGTCAAGTGTATCACTCAACCTTTTCTCTCAATGACTTTTATCAATATCTCTCTGTTTTGCCTTTTATCACATAATTAAAACAAAGAAAGATATGACATTGAAACAGAAACACAACCAATAAAACCATGAATGAGATGAATGGCAGCCTTGATTCTATATGCTAAACCCAACTTCTGAACTCAAAACATTATTTTCCATCTTGGTGGAGTGCTCCCTTTAGTGTAGGTGCAATGCTTCTAAGACAACAAACTCTGTTTGTGAGGTTTCTCTCTTCTCTCTATTTCGGGTTCTCTCTCCTTCTTTTTCTAATGAGAATTATTTTTCTTTTTGTACCATGTTTTGAGCCACGATTAGAGTTCCTTCAAGGTCAACAACTTCTTGGTTCTTAAACCACATGTCATCCTTCCTTCTCTTTCTTCAATTAGACCAAAAATTGGAGATTTGAAATTTGACTTGGGCTTAACTGAGGAGATGGTGGCAGCAACCAGTGGCTTGCTCAGTAAAGTTCCCAAATCCACACCTTTCAAAATATGCTTTAACTCCAATAAACGATATAAGCCACGGATTCACAGCAGAGAAAATTCAGCCACCACTTTCTTCAACTTGTCCGAAATGGTGGTGCAAGGGGAAGGAGAAAAAGTGAAGCAATTAACTTGCATGCTAAAGGAAACAAACTACCTTTAACCTCTGAACTTGCTTAGCATGCTTTTGATTATCTTGGTTTGACATTAGCTTCAAAGATTAGCTTTTCTTTTCTTCCTCTTTAGTGTTTGAGCACAAACTAAAGCTCACTCTCTTCTTCTAACCAACACCTGAAGTGAACTAAGAAAAGCTTTAGAGTTGCTACACTATTGCTTGATTGGCATTGGACTTGGTTTGTTATAATCTCCATTTTAGCTGCTTTAGTTTATTGGGCTTCCAGGGTTTAGGCTACAACAAAAGCAAATTAGGCCTGCACACTAGAATCACATCGTCAAAACCCACTTGGGTTATAAACCCAAACAATCATGTTTGTCATGATCAATATGTTATTTTTTTCTAACTCAACAATCTCCCTTTTGATGACAAACATAGTAATTAAGGAGATAATCAAAGAATTTAACATAGGTAACTTTCAGAAACTTCCCTTTGATGATGCTTTGTAGTTTTTCATGTATTCCCCCTTTCCTTTACAAGAGTTGCTCCTCCTTAATGAGTACTTATCTTGAGTTTCCTGTTTATGTACACACATAGAGACCACAATTATACAAGACACACAAATTCTGTTCAGAATTATCTTGTAGTGCAACATTTACAACAGTTCAAGCAAAATAATACATTATGTATCATGTATTTTCTTTTCACAAACTTAATTAAATAGCACTAAGGCATTAAAACCAAACACCAAAACTAATTTCAATTCAGATACAGTTAAATTATCAGAGCTTGCAATATCAAATATTTTAAAACATTTAAATCAGCAAGCTCACAGTTCCATCAATTAAAACTTATAACCCTCAAACAAATTCATCATGGGAGGAAAGGCATATTTACTCCCCCTTGTGTCATCAAACAAATTCATAAATACTCAAGTAAATTCATCATCAAGCACAAGCACAAGAGTAAACACTACTCATGAAAACTACTCACACTAAAACTACTACTCTCTCTTTTGTCATCAAGGGAGGAAACCAGAACCAATTCAAACCTGCAAAAGATGTTAGCACATAAAAACCACATAAACTTTAAATAAAATAAGTGCAAATAAAATAGTTGTCAAGGTTTACAATCATCCAGAACATAAGACAGAGTCTAAAACTAAATTATTCCATGAAATAAAGAGCCATAAAACAGAAAATCTTCATCAAGAGATATTCCTAGGCATCCAAGCCATCCTCTTCAGTGTCCAGTGGTTCTTCTTGATCTGTGGCCATAGTGTCGTCCTCATGGATGTTGTCCACATATTTCAGAAGAACGGTCACTCTATCCCTTGATTTCCATAAGGCATTTTCATTCCTTACCGTAAGCTTCCGCTCTTGTTGACTTGTGGAAATGAGATGGTTGGACTAGTTCACGAATTCTTACAAAATATTTTTGACAACTCTATAGAGGAGTGATTTGTGACCGGTTGAAGTAGATGTTCTAGAAGTTTAATGAAGAGAAATGTCATCAAGCTCATCATCATCATCATCATCATCATCATCATCATCATCATCATCATCATCATCATCATCAAGGACAACCTTTTCAGTTCTTGTTAGTCTTTTCTTTTGCTGTTTCACTGCACCACCCCCTTTTAGATAAGAGTGTCTATTTTTATAGAATTTATTGGAAAGGTCAACACTAAATGATTCAAAAATACAGATAAAGGGAAGGACACATTCTTGTCACTCCTTATGCAATCATACATATACCTCATCATTAAGTAAGTAAAAAAAATTTCAGTTTTAGTGATGATGGCATACAAAACTAAAATGTACACAAAATGACACCCTTTGATAAGAGCCACTTTGGGATAAAATGATATGGTTCACAATACGATGCAGTTGAGCACGAAGAGGGCCAAGGTCTTTATGATTATAAGTGAGACCATCAATCAGAGAAATATTTTCACACATATGAGCCAAAGCATCTTGATATGACAAACCTAACCCTTCATCCCATTTATCCTAAGTGTAAGCAAAACACCAACAACCGTATAACCTAGGACATCACTTAATGTTTTACTATTCAAGTTCAAATCACACCTTTTACATAAGAATGAATGTTTTCCTCATGGTAGGTCATATTGGCATAAAATTTACGAACTAAATTTGGACACATTGGCTTTTTTATTTTAAAAAAATGATTCCAATCCAGAAATTGAAGATTTTTAACAAAAATAAAATCTTTCTTTTTCAGAGTGGGTAAGTCAGCCAAAAAGGTAGACATAAAGGACGGTGAGCAATAACACCTCAGAAAAATTCAAAGTTCATGGCAGAGAAAATACGAAGAGGGTTGTAGTGAGAGTGAGAGTTCATAAAGTGAGATTTGTGAGCAAAAGGGTCTACATTTTGAGGTTCCTTCACTGAGCAAAGAGGGATGTGTGGTTTACCTCATTGAGGACGCTGAGGATCTGACCTTGGCTTTGGCCTTGAGGGCTCAGGAGGAGGTTCCTCAATGGCTGGACGCTTTCCCTTTGATGTACTAGGGCGAGATGGTGCACTTGATGGTGCCGCAACTTGAAGGTAAAACCTTGTTAATAGTGGTGAAAGGGATAGAGAGTGAAAGGTAAGATAGAAAGGGGAAGGGGGAAGGAAGATATAAGGAGGGAAAAGAAAAATTAGGATTTGAAAGAGAGAAAGATAAGATAATTGGCAATTTAGGTGGAGCTGTGCGGCGCATGCGACACGGCCGCGTGGGGCACGCGTTCGCGTGGGTGCACGTCAGGTAGGGGGACGCGATCGCGTCGGTCACGTGGTCGCATGACCCATGTTACGCTGCTGGCGCGAGTGCAGCCTCGCTCCAGCACAACTCTCTATTCATTTTAATTTAATTGCCAAATTGGGGTGACACGATCGCGTGGGTCACGCGATCGCATGAGTGTGCGTTATAAAATGGGTAACGCGATTGCGTCAGCGACGCGGTCGCGTGACAAGGATTGTGCCTCCAGCTCTAATCCAGCATCACGCTCGCACAAAATGTTGATGTGCACCCTTTTACGTCGAAAACTCAGGGCACGCGGCCGCGTGGGGCACGCGGTCGCGTGGGAGGCCATGATTCCCATGCGACACGAACGCGTCAGGGACGCGGTCGCGTGGGCCGATTTGTGCCATTGGCACGCCTCCAGCCACGCTCCAGCCGGACTCTCTATTCGTTTATTTGTTTTCTCCACCCCCTTTGCGACGCGGACGCGTCGCTGATGCGATCGTGTCGCGTGGCGAAAATTTTTTTTTTAAAGAAATATAAAGACATGTAAATGAAAGAGCACGAAAGCACTAATAAAGAGAAGAGTTATTAAAGAAGAAAAACTGAAAGTGAAGAAAAGAACGATCATACCGCGGTGGGTTGTCTCCCACCAAGCACTTTGCTTTAACGTCCGTAAGTTGGACGCTCCACTAACTCAATCTGCTGCGATGTGGGGATCTTCCAAACGGAAGATTTCCAGTTCTTTATTTTTATGCACCTTCTCACCATGGTACAGCTTCAGGCGTTGTCCATTAACCTTAATAAGTTCAGAGCTTGAAGGATGGCTTAGGTGATAAACTCCGTACGGTTCAGCCTTCTCTACTCTGTATGGACCTTCCCATTTTGATCTCAACTTACCGGGCATTAGCCTTAGTCGAGATTTGTAAAGGAGGACAAAATCTCCAGGTTGGAACTCTTTCTTCTTGATATGCTGATCATGTACAGCCTTCATTTTTTCCTTGTATATTCTGGAGTTCTCATAAGCTTCTAGGCGAAGGTTCTCCAGTTCTTGCAGTTGCAACTTCCTTTCAGCTCCGGCATTCTCAATTCCCATGTTGCACTCCTTAACTGCCCAGAAGGCTCTGTGTTCTATTTCAACTGGGAGATGACAAGCTTTTCCATAAACCAA
>NC_029790.2:35382816-35383532 GCF_000816755.2 Arachis ipaensis
TCAGATGAGTGACAGGCCTCTAAAATGGACTGGAATTCTGATTGAGACACACAACGTCTAATTACCTAATCAGCGCCACATCTCCATAAATATGGGTCATCCCATATATAATATTTAGACTCGCTTTTCAGCTTGTCTCTTTGATGTTTAGAAAAATGTGGAGGAAATGTGCGGCTAACTAAATAATTAGCGACAGGTGCATACCAAGGGACTACCTCAGATACTGCTTGCAAGTTGTCAAAAGGAAAATTATCATCTATAGGAGTAGAATCATCCTTAATATGTTCAAGGCGACTCAAGTGGTCTGCTACTAAATTCTGATTACCACTCCTATCCTTTATTTCTAAATCAAATTCTTGTAATAGCAGTATCCAACGTATAAGTCTTGGTTTGGATTCCTTTTTAGCTAATAGATACTTTAGAGCTGCATGGTCTATATACACTACTACTCTAGTACCAAGTAAATAAGCTCGGAATTTATCCAGAGCAAAAACAATAGCAAGAAGCTCTTTCTCAGTAGTAGTGTAATTGGACTGGGCAGTGTCTAAAGTCGTAGACGCATAGGCAATAACAAAAGGATCCTTACCTTCACGTTGAGCCAGCGCTGCTCCTACTGCATGGATGGAAGCATCGCACATGATTTCAAACGGCTGACTCCAGTCTGGTCCTCTCACAATTGGGGCTTGAGTTAGAGCAGTCTTCAGCTTATCAAACGC
>NC_029790.2:35383894-35389626 GCF_000816755.2 Arachis ipaensis
CATGTTCACCACGGGTTCTTTAGACCTCAGTGATGTCATTTCTCACTCGTACCTCTCGAGTATCGTTGATCTCAAGTCTTACGAACCTCTCAGACGTAACTAATGTCCGCAGAGTTCTTGTAGTGGGCTTACCCATTCGCTGTCTGAAATGGGATATATGATACCTGCTTCCAATAGTCTGGTCACTTCCTTTTTGACAACTTCCAAGATGGTGGGATTCAATCTTCTTTGGGGATGACGGACAGGTCTTGCCCCCTCTTCTAAAAATATTCTGTGCTCACATACTTGAGGGTTGATTCCCACTATGTCTGCCAAACTCCACCCAATTGCCTTCTTATGCTTCCTCAGTACATCAAGTAACTGCTCTTCTTGTTGAGAAGTTAGTTCCCTCGCAATAATAACCGGAAGCTTCTGCTCATTCTCAAGATAAGCATATTTGAGATGTGGAGGGAGAGGTTTCAATTCTAACTTTTGATCATGGGCGGGCTCTGGAATATCTGGGGCTTGTGAAAATGGCGAAGTGCTCCCATTGTCAGTTAAGAGGGTCCCCACACTTGGACCTTGTCCAGTGTGCCTCTCTTCAAACTCTTCCTTTTGAACTTCAGCTACACTTTCGTCTATGACATCACACTGGAAGATAGAACGATCTTCTAGGGGGTTGTCAATGACTCCATTCAGATTGAAGATTACTATACGGCCATCTATTTCAAAGGAGTATATTCCTGAAAAAGCATCCAATTTGAATTTTGATGTCTTTAGGAATGGTCTTCCAAGTAGGATTGATGATGGCTTATCTGAATCATTGTGGGGCATCTCCAAGATATAAAAATCAGTGGGAAATGTGAGCCCTTTAATGTTCACCAAAACATCTTCAGCAACTCCAGCCACTGTAATAATGCTTTTATCTGCTAACACAAAACGAGCTGCCGACCTTTTTAAGGGAGGGAGCCTCAAAACATCATATATAGACAAAGGCATTATATTGACACATGCTCCTAAATCACACATGCAAACATAAATTACTACACCACCAATAGTGCAACTAACTATGCAAGGACCTGGATCACTACATTTTTCAGGTAATTCTCCCATTAAAGCAGATATAGAACTACCTAAAGGAATAGTTTCTAATTCATTAATTTTGTCTTTATGGATACATAAGTCTTTTAGAAACTTTGCATATTTAGGTACCTGCTGAATAACATCAAAAAGGGGAACAGTTACCTCAACCTTTTTGAATATCTCTACCATTTTAGGATCGGGTTCCAGCTGCTTCCTGGGCTTCCTTGCAAGTTGTGGAAATGGAATGGGAGTAGTGTTTTCTGTGGTGCCTGCGCTTTTTGGTGCTTTCTCCTGTGGTTGAGCTATCTCTTCTTCAGCTATGTCCTGTATATCCTCTTCCTCTTCAATATCTTCGATTTCTACCACCTCTTCAGCTGAGGCGTATTCTGGTGAGCTTGGTTCCTCCTGAATCCTCTCCTGCAGTGTGGTTCCGGACCTCAGGGTGATAGCATTAATGCCTCCCTTTGGATTGGGTAATGGTTGAGAGGGGATTCCAGTGGTGCTTGAAGGTTGGTTACTGGAATTTTGTGCTGATCCAATCTGTGTCATAAAAGCTTGCAGAGTAGAGGTGAGACCATTCAGACCAGCGTTAATACTATTTATGATGTTGTTTTCCATGGTCTGTTGTCTTTTCTCAAGAGATTGTAGCAGATCTTCATTAGAAGATAACGAAGAATGAGTAAATTGAGAGGTCTGCTGCTGATTGTTCTGTGGTCCTTGGTTCTGCCTCAGGTGAGGTACTCTGTAAGGTTGATTTTGCTGCCTGTTGTTGTTATTGTTCCACCTCTGATTTCCCTGATTATCTCTGCCTCCTGTTATTGTTGTCCCTCCAATTCTGGTTTGAATTGTCCTGCCATCCATGGTTATTATTTCCACTTTGATTGTACCCTTGGTTGGGACGGTCATAGAAGTTGTGAGTGGACGCCACCATGTTGTCTTCTTGTTGGAGCTGCGGGCATTCATCGGTGTAATGGCTATAATCAGCACAGATTTTGCAAATTCTTTGTGGGACTAGTTGTTGGTTTTGCTGTGGTGGAGGAGGTTGAGCTTGCTGAGCTTGTTGATTCAACTGTATTTGTTTCAGCAAGTTGGTCATTTCATAGATGCCTTGAGTTAGAGCAGCAGTCTCTCTGCTGGAAGATACTTCTGCAACAGCTTTTGAACGGCCTTGCTTTTGTCTGTGGTTCCTAGTGGATTCAGCTAAATCACTGATCAATTGCCAAGTTTCATCAGTGGTCTTGTACTTCTTCATAGACTCATTGCTGGTACTTTCCAGTATGGTCTTATCTTGGGGACTCATACCCTGTGTAATATAGCTGAGTAGCACGATCTTGTCAATCATGTCGTGGGGGCATGCTTCCAGAAGATTATTGAAGCGCTCCCAGTATTCAAAGAGAGTCTCATTATCATCCTGAACAATTGTGGAGATATCCTTCCTTAGCTTATCAGTAACTTCAGATGGAAAGAATTTCTCCAGAAACTCCTTTCTGAGTGTATCCCAGTTGGATACATTTGCTATAGGTTAAGTGTAGTACCACTCTCTTGCTTTTCCCTCAAGAGAAAACGGAAAAGCTTTCAGCAAAATTGAAGTTTCATCAGTGCCATCACGCCTGACAGTAGAACAGGCTGCCTGGAAATCTCTCAAGTGCTTGATAGGCTCTTGAGCAGGTAGGCCATGAAACTTAGGCATCAAATTTAGCAGTGCGGGCTTTATTTCAAAATCTGTAGCCACCGCTGGGTGATGCGCTTGAAACGGTTGCATTGTAAAATCAGGGGCTCCTTCCTCCTGGATGGTAACTCTCCTAGCTGCCATATTTTCTGCACGTAAAATAACCGAATCAGTAGAACGGGGGCTGGTTTCTTCCTCAGATTCACTTTCAGATCCGCCCTCAGAGCGGGCTAACCGATGCTGTTCTCGCCTTATTCGTGAAATTGTCCTTTCAATTTCAGGATTGAATATTAAATTACTGGGAGTTTTAAGTCCTAGGTTGTCTCCCAACGAGTTGCAGAAAAGTGTGCTATCTTATTAATCAGTTGTTCAAAGAAGTTGAGTTGGGTAAATTGGAATTTAAATTGAGGAAATTTAATTAATATGAGTAAAAGCCTTGACTGGGAGTTGATTGGTTGGAATTTCTATTATTGGTGGAGTGATTGTAAGATTAATTTATAATTAATGGTTGTTCTATTTGGTTATCCTTTACTAAGTAAGGAAAAGTCAAACAAGCTGGAATGCCAGATCTGTTCACAAGTTGCAACCCACTTAGTTCAAAGGGATTGGCGTTGGTGACAGGATAGCAATCCAACATTTAACCCAATTACAAATTTCTCTTTCAATCCTTCCAACTCAAGAATTCCTTTTAATCAACTCCCCATCAAGTAAGGAAACTACTCACGCATTGTAAATAAAGAATCCATAGCACATGAAAGGGAATTAAAAGAAGACATGATTATTGGAATTGAAATTGAATTAAAAAGAAATAATCCTTGCATTAATTAATCATAAAAGTATTCAAATAACAAAATTGAACAAAACAAGGAACATGGAAGAATGAAACCAAGTTAAGAAAACAAACTAGAATGATGAAGTCTTGATGAGGAAAAATAACTCTTCTCAATGTTCCAATGCTAAGACCAATTAAAATTCTAAAACCTAGAGAGAAAAACCTAAGAGAGTAAAAACTAGATCTAAAAACTGTTGACTGAATGAATGTGTTCTTTGTTTCTGCATGTTCTTTGACTCTAGTCTGCTGTTCCGGGCCGAAAACTGGGCCGAAATAAGGTCCAAAATTGCCCCCAACGAATTCTGTAGATTATGTAGATCGCACATGTCACGCGATCGCGTCATCCATGCGGACGTGTCATTCGTGTTTTTTTCTTTGCCACGCGTTCGCGTCGTCCACGCTACCGCGTCGCCTGAGCTTTTCCAACCCGTGCGGCCGCGTGAGCCATGCGGCCGCGTCGCTGCCATTTGCTCTCCTTCGCGCGGTCACGTAAGCCATGCGACCGCGTCACTTCTCGCTGGTTATCTCCTCAAATTCTTGTGTTCCTTCCATTTTTGCTAGCTTCCTTTCTAATCTCTAACTCATTTATGCCCTGTAAATTCTGAAACACTCAACACACAGATCACGGCATCGAATGGAATAAAGGAGAATTAAAAGTAAATAATTAAAGTCTCTAGGAAGCAGTTTTCAAACATGTAATAAATTCAGGAAGGAAATCTAAATGCATGCTAATTTAATGAATAAGTGGGTAAGGATCATGATAAAACCACACAATTAAACACAATATAAACCATAAAATAGTGGTTTATCAGTGATTCCTTTGACTTTGAAGAACCTTCTCCCAATGAGATGAAAAGCAATGTGGAGGTAGATTTTTCTCTTCCTCCCATTTATGATTTGAGTGATGGAGAAGAGTTAGATGAAATTGATGAATAAATGATTGAAGTTGAAGTAGTTTGTGAAGAGATGGAGGCAACCAAGAATGACTATAAGGGAGTAGAGTTTTCAAGGACATTGGAGATACCTCTCCCTAAGCCATCACCATCCATTCTTTCATTCAAGTGGGTAAATTCCTTATACTTAAGCTTTAATATTCCCCTTGAATATGGTTTGCTTGAGACGGATGGCCAACTTAGAAATATTTGTGGCTTTAAGAGCAAGAGGGAGATGGTTATGGTGACATGTTCAAAGCTTAAAGCCAAGGGTTGGTATAGAGCTAGATTGCTTGGGTTTAGGAGGATGTTTGTCGCTTACATGAGAATTCTAAAGTCATGCCACCCGGATGGACTAATAACGATCAACTTCAAGACGGGTGTGAAAATAAAGTGTGGGATCCCAGATCGCACAAGGAAAATCAAATTTGGGAGCTCGTGGTTTGTGAAGAACTCCATCAAAGCTTGAAGATATTAAAATTGAAGAATGGAGCTTATTGGAGATTCAAGCATTGGTGGATGTTCAAAGATAGCTTCAAGCACAAGCTACCTTGATGAGGAGCTCCCCATAAGTCCAACTTAAGGACAATAAATAAAAGTGCTAGGTGGGAGACACCCCACCATGGTAAAATCTTTCTTTTTTCTCTTTTGTACATATTGATAGATTAGTCTAAATTCATGTTTTGGTTGATTTGTTAAATTTGATTGGTAGTCTAACATGTTAAATAAGGTTTTAAGGTGTTTTGGTAGCTGTTTGGAGGTTTAGAATGCTTGGATTGGTGCAAAAACATAGAAAAAATTTTGAAAAACAGAGCACCATCCACTCGTACGCGCACCGCATGCGTACGCGTGCATTAAGCATTTTTGCCTCTCCATGCGCATGCGCCATGTACGCGTACGCGTGGATTACAAGATTTCACCTCCCAGCCATTTTCCCGAGAGTTGCGCCTACACTGCGCCAGCACTATGCTTGAGGCACAAACCAACTCGCGCGTACGCATACATGACGCATACACATCACTCTCGAAATAAGCCATCGACGCGGACGTGTCATGTACGCGTACGCATCGCGTCCATCGCACCATCACCCACGCGCGCGCACGCCATGCACGCATACGCGTGGATGCCTTTCTTTCACTACACTTTTTTTCTTCTCCTCTTTCCATTTCTTCCCTTCTTCTTTCTTCCTCCCTTCTCTTAACCCTCTTCCAACACTTCCAAACACCATTGATAACCA
>NC_029790.2:35389743-35403306 GCF_000816755.2 Arachis ipaensis
CCCACGCGGATGCGTGATGCACGTGTACGCATCGCGTCCATTACACCATCATCCACGCGCGCGCGCCATGTACGCGTACGCGTGGATGCCCTTCCTTCACTACATTCCTTTTCTTCTCTTCTTTTCATTTCTTCCTTTTTCCTTTCTTCTTCCCTTCTTCTACCTCTCATCCAACACTTCCAAACACCATTGATAACCATTTATTTTAGTTAGTTAATTAGGTAGTTAGTTAGTTGATTAGTTAGTTTTAGTTTAGATTTCATTTCATTTTCTTTTTTTATAAGTGTTGGATTATTGATTTTGTTTACTATATATTGCTGCTTATTGTTGAGGTTATATTTTGCTACTTGGATTTGAGTACTTCATGCTTACCTTTTGAGAATACCAAGTGATGAGAATCGCCTTCGAGCTTGTAACTCTTCTTGAATTGCATGATTTGGCCACCATGTAATTGGAATCCTTTTCCTCGATTAGGCAATTTCTTGATGGATGTTGTGCATTTGCCTTAATGCATTGTGCTTCTTAAGCATATGCATCCATATGTGTTTGTCTTGAATGCTTTCATGCTTATTTATTGCTTGTTTGGTTGTTTAACCTACAAGTTTAGAGCATTTTAAGTACACTAGGATGAGTGAAGTGCATGTTCCTTTTAGTATGATTATGACATGGGCCTTTTTATGTTAGTGAGTGTTCTAGACCACATGCATCCTAGAATTCACACACCTCTTTGTCATTAATGTCACATTAATCCACTCACTTCATTCTAGTGATGATTACCTCACTCCAACAATATATGCTTCCTTGCTATTGCATTTACCTTTCTTACTATCCTACCTTCTATTTTTAGGATGAGTCATCATAAGCAACAACAGAAGCAAGACAAAGAACACGCAGCACCGGTTGATCCACTTGCTAAAGGTAGCAATCTGGAAAGTCGCCGTACCCCCTTGCTCATCTTTGAATGCACCGAGGATGGTGCAAACTTTTAAGTGTGGGGAGGTCGTCCGACCAATCGGCGATTTTGGGTGACAAATTTCTAATCCCAACATTTTTTCATTTCATTTTTAGGTCTTTTAGGACTTTTACTTGCATTTTCTTATTTTTGCATATATATACATAATAAGCTTAGTCAGAATAATGAAATTTTCAAGATTTTTATCCAAAGGGCATCTCAATTGATTTGAGTGGAAAACCTTTCATAGAACTTGCTTAAATTATATATCTTGTGGAACATGTTTTGAGCTAAGAACACAAGCTTGTGAGATTTGAGCTTAACGGTGTGGTTACATCTTATAACCACTTATTTTTCCTTCTTGTGTGTATTATTCTCTTTCTATGATTGTAATCTTTGATTTGTTTGATTCTTTATGTCCATTATTTTGTGTATTCGTACATTTATATGATTGATTCTATCATTTTATTTAGCTCATTCGCCCAAAAAGTCTTACTTTTTATCTTCCATTGTTAGCCAAATTTGAGCCTACGATTAACCCACTCGTTCTAATTTTAGCACATTACAAACCTTGAAGCGAAAAACAATAAATGTCCTTAATTTGGATCTTTGATTAGCTAAGGCTGTGTGTGTGTAACATTCAAGTGTGGAAAATCTTGGGACATTGGTTGAATAAAAGGGTCATTTTGTAATTTTGTTGTAAATATTGGGAATTGGGTACATGCTCATATGTTAATCAAATGTATAGACCTTATGCATTGATGTACTTGTATATAGTTTGAAAGAAACAAAAATGAGAAAAACAAATAAAAAGAAACAAAAAAATATATGTAGATATCAAAAGAAAACGAAAAAAAATAGAAAGAAATAAAAAGGGGACAAAATGCCCCAAAGTAAAGTTCAATAAGAATCACTGCATATGTGTTGTGAAATGAAAAGAAAATGCATGAGTATGTGAAGAATGGGTAGTTAGGTTAGAACTTAATTGTATAGGATGTCATAGGTTTGGTGGGAGGTCTAAGCTTGTCAAAGATTCAAATCTCAAGTCCACTTGACCAAATATGCATCCTACCTTGACCTTAGCCCCATTACAACCAATGAAAAGACCTCATGATAATTGTATGCATGCATGGAATAAATGTTAATTGTTAGAAGAAAAATAAATCTTGGAAAGCATGATTAGGGGAGAATTGAGTGAATCAACCCCAAACACTTGAGCGAATAGAGTGCAAACACTTCCGGTGAGGGTTTGATGCTCAATTACATGTCTCCACCTATGATCATCACTTTTCATGCAAGTTTGTAAAACTATTTAATAGCTCAATTCAATTGTGGTTTGACATGGTTGTTAATACCTTTAGCCCTTGTGCATATATGCTTCTTGGGAATTGATTTATTTTTACTAAGCAATTGCATTCATTTAGATAGTTTTCATATAGGTAGATTGTATTTAGTTAGTTTTCATTGAATAAATGTTGATACCCTTCGTTTCTTTCTTGGTTTAAGCATGAGGACATGCTTGGTTTAAGTGTGGGGAGGTTGATAAACCCCATATTTAGGGTTTATCTTGTATTGATTTTAGGGGATTTTATCACCTTTTATCCACATTTATTCAATGAAAAAGCATGGTTTCATAATTGTCTCCTAATTTATGCTTATGTGTGAAAACATGCTTTCTAGGCCCTTAATTAGCTAAATTTAATTCACCTTTGATTCTACTAGATGCCTTGATTTGTTTGTTAAGTGATTTTAGGTTGAAAAGGCTAGGAATGGATCAAAGGAGTGAAGAGGAAAGCATGCAAAGTGGAGAAATCATGAAAAAGCCAAAGATTTGGATATATTCATCCACGCGCACGCGTGGATCGCGAAAACCTCAAGGGACGCGCACGCGTGCTGTACACGTACGCGTCGGTGCCCATACGTGATTTTTAATTGAAAACGTGACCAGCGAATTCTGAGGAGCTGTGGGGCCCAGTTTGCAACCAACTTTGGTGCCAAAATGCATAAAAGGACCAAAGATTGAAGGGAATCATCAATTAGCATCATTTTAGACTCATTAGGATTAGTTAGAAGTAGTTTTAGAGAGAGAAGCTCTCACTTCTCTCTAGGATTAGAATTAGGATTAGGTTTAGTTCAACAATCTTAGATCTAGGTTTTAATTCATGCTTTCATCTTCTTCTACTCTTCAATTCTTTGTTGTTACATTCATGATTCCTCTATTCTTTTGTTGTAATTTCCTTTATGTTGTTTTTATGCTTTGTTGTAGATCTACTCTTTCTTTTTCTATTTTCCTTTAATGCAATTTGAGGTAATTCATGTAGATCTTATTTTCTTTAATTGTTGTTGTTAATTCTTTCCAATAATTGTTGTTAGACTCTATTCTTGTTGTCAATTTACTATACTTTTCTTTTATGTCTTCCATGTGTTTGATGAAATGCTTGGTTGGATTATAGAGTAGATTTTTTCCCTCTTGGCTTTGGTAGAGTAATTAGTGACTCTTGAGTTATCTAATGCTTTTGTTGATTAATAATTAAAAGTTGCTAATTGATTTGGATACCACTAAAGCTAGTCTTTCCCTTATGAGTTGGCTAGGACTTGTGGAATCAAGTTAATTCATCCACTTGACTTTCCTCCATGGTTAGAGGTTAACTAAGTGGTAGCAATGGACAATTCTCATCATAATTGAGGAGGATAACTAAGATAGGACTTCTAATTCTCATTCCTTGCCAAGAGATTTCTTAGTCGTTAGTTTATTTCTTTTCCAATTTACATTCCTTGTTCCTTAACTCAAAAACCCCAAACATACTTCATAACCAATAACAAGGACACCTTATTGTAATTCCTAGGGAGAACTACCCGAGGTTTAAATATTTCGGTTTATAGTTTTAGGGGTTTGTACTTCTGACAAACAAATTTTTGTATGAAAGGATTATTGTTGGTTTAGAAACTATACTTGCAACGAGAATTTATTGTGAAATTCTATACCGTCAAAAATTCAATCATCAGAGTTCCCATAGGTTTGGCCTTTTTTATATCAAACTTCTTAACTAATTCCTTGGCATACTTCTCTTGGTAAATAAAAATTCCATTTTGAGTTTGTTTAATTTGAAGAACATGGAAGAAATTAAGTTCACCCATCACACTCATGTCGAATTCACTTGTCATGAGTTTTCCAAATTCAATACAAAGTAATTTATTTGCTGATTTAAAGATTATGTCATCAACATAAATTTGGATTAGAATAAAAGAATCATTAGAGTTCTTAATGAATAGATAGTCTGTGGTGCCTCTTTAAAAATCATTTTTCAAAAGGAAAGAACTAAGTCTTTCATACCAAGTTCTTGGAGCTTGTCTTAATCCATAAAGAACTTTTGAAAGTTTAAAAATATGATTTGAAAACTCTTTATTTTCAAAACTAGGTGGTTGTGCCACATACACTTCTCTATTAATCATTCCATTTAAAAAGGCATATTTCACATCCATTTGAAATAATTTAAAGCCACAATGGGTAGCATATGCTAGAAGAAGCCTAATAGCTTCCATTCGAGCCATGGGAGTGATGAGGGAAAATCGATTCCGTATAAACTAACCGGCAGGTGTACCGGGTCGCATCAAGTAGTAAAACTCACAAAAGTGAGGTCGATTCCACAGGGATGGATGGATTAAGCAAATTTAGTATGGTGATGAATTTAGTTAAGTTAATATTGATGAATTGAGTGAAATTTGATTCAACAGAAAGTAAATTGCAAGAAAGCAAGAGTGCAGAATGTAAATTGACAGAAAAGTAAATTACAGGAAGCTTAAAGGGCTGAAACTTAAAGTGCAAGAAATTAAAAGAGCTGAAACTTAAATTGCAAGAAAGGTAAATAACTGAATCTTAAATTGCAGGAAAGTAAAAGTGCAAAAACTTAAATGACAAGGAAACTTAAATTACATGAATTATAAAGGGATTTGGGTACTGGGAATCAAAACAACAGTAAGCAATTGCAGATTAAAAGAAATTCAAGAGATCTGAATTGAAGAAAATCAAAGGAATTGATTCATCAGGGATTGGAGATACTGTAATCCATCATGAATCAATTGAGTCTCAACTCCTTTCTCAATCATTTGAGTAGATCTATGGCGGATTAAAATTGATTGGATCCTAATTTCTTGGTAATCCAATCTCTCTAATCACAATCAATCTTGCCAATTCCTTGATCTAATTGTCATGAGAAGAGGTTAAGTGCATTTCTCTCATCCATAAGCCACACTAACTCTCAGGATCTCAATTCCTCCCGAATAGTGTTGATTAAGAGAGTAGTGAAGGATAGAACTCTAATTCTAATGCTAGTGATTCCCCTTCCGAGGTTCACACAAGCATTCATTGAATTAAACCCCCTTCCGGAGTGAGTAATTCAAAATCAAAACAGAAGATACCCAATAGCTACACAAATGAGTAGGGAAGAAGAATAATTTCATTGATTCATTGGAATTACAATAGAGCTCCTCCCCCTAATGAAGTTGGGATTTAGTTCATCATTGCTCTAGTATCAAAACAGAAAAGAAAAATTGCAGAAGATGAAGAACAGAAAGAAATGGGAAAGAAAACCAGATCTGCTAGCTAAAAATTCTAAAACTATTTATACACTTTTCAATTCAGTCATCAAGTTCTTGGAGTGGGATTTTTGGCCTCTGTTGAAGTGGGTCAGAAAAGGTACTTCAAGGCAGCATAAGGAGAACGTAGCGTTCTCAAAGAGAGCGCAACGCTCATTTACCAACACGTACGCATCCCCTGCGTGTGTGCGTCCCTTGCATTTTTGCACCAGTGATGCGTACGCATATCATATGCGTGCGCGTCATCACTGTCTTCACCATGAGTGCTACATTCGCACCATGAGCACTCCCCACGCGAGAGCGTCATTTGCGCATGCGCGTGGATGGCAAAATATCAACTCCCAGCTTCCGCGCCACCCACGCGTTTGCGTGCTTCTTCCCAGATGCCCCATCCACGCGTGTGCATCACTAGAGATGGTATCGTTCTTCAATTGAGCGTAGCGTTCTTCTACACTGCTTATTTATCTGCTTTTTCTTTTCATCTTTTCACCTGCCATCAATCAAACATGCAATCAAAGTCTCACCAAAATCATAAGGTTTTGCATCATTCATAATAATCACCTAATTCTTGCATAAATCTCATGATTTTGTATAAAATTAATAATGTTTGATTGAATCAAGATAAACATGATATTCCACTCCAATCATTTACTTATTGTGTAAGAAAGTGCACGAAACCTAATGAAAACAAATAAAAATGGCTAGTAAAACATGCACAAAATGACATCTCATTAGGGAGCAAAGGATTCATCAAATTCCATCCCTTCTTCTTGATCATATCCTTGCGCCACTAATATTACTTTGTTTCTAGCAATGCCTCCATCTTCACCCAATTTATTCCTAAAAATTCATTTGGTGTCAATCACTTTCTTTCCAATGGGACTAGGAACAAGAGTCCAAACTTGATTCTTTTCAAATTATTGAAGTTATTTCTCCAAAGCCTTTACCCACGAAGGGTCATCAAGTGCTTCTTCGATATTCTGAGGCTCTATTTGTGATAGAAAGGCCAAACTTGTTTCTTCAATTGCTTTTTGGAGGAGGATCGAGTTATGATACCTTGAGAGACATCCCCAATGACAAATTTTTGTGCATAGTTCCTCAAAAATTTCCATTCACAAGGTCTTAAGGATTTAGGAACAAATCCGGTTAAACTGGAATTATCCTTTTCAATTCAGGTTGCTCAGAATTATCCTTTTCTTGATTTTGGAATTCATTTTTGTTGTTTTCCTTTTGATTTCCTATATCATAATCTTTCAAAATACTTTGAACCAAGTTAGAATCATAAAAAGTAACTTGTCTAGCATCCTGATAGTAAACTCTATATGCTTTGCTAGTTATGGAGTAACCTACAAAGATACATTCATATGATTTTGGATCAAACTTTCCTAAATTTTTTTGTGTTTAAAACAAAGCATTTGCATCCAAAGATATGAAAGTAATTCAAGTTCGGTGACTTTCCTTTCTGATGAGCGGATAATTTATACACTTTTTGGCATTATTTTTAGTATGTTTTTAGTATATTTTAGTTAGTTTTTATTATGTTTTTATTAGTTTTTATTCAAAAAATTTACATTTCTAGACTTTACTATGAGTTTGTGTATTTTTCTGTGATTTCAGGTATTTTCTGGCTGAAATTGAGGGACCTGAGCAAAAATCTGATTCAGAGGCTGAAAAAGGACTGCAGATGCTGTTGGATTCTGACCTCCCTACACTCGAAATGGATTTTCTAGACCTAAAGAAGCCCAATTGGCACGCTCTCAATTGCGTTGGAAAGTAGACATCTTGGGCTTTCCAGCAATATATAATAGTTCATACTTTGCCCAAGTTTTGAGGACGCAAACTGGCGTTTAAACGCCAGTTTTCTATCCTATTCTGGTGTTAAACGCTAGAACTGGCATAAAAGCTAGAGTTAAACACCCAAACTGGCACAAAAGCTGGCGTTTAACTCCAAATAAAGTCTCTATATGTGAAAGCTTCAATTCTTAGCCCAAGCACACACCAAGTGGGCCGCGAAAGTGGATTTCTACACTAACTATCCTAGCTTAATCATTTTCTGTAATCCTAGGTCACTAGTTTATTATAAAAAACCACTTTTAGTGATTCATTTTGTACCTCATGATATTTTACACATTTCTTATTGTATCTTTAACGGCATGAGTCTCTAAACTGCATGGTTGGGGGTGAGGAACTCTGCTGTGTTTCGATTGATTAATGCAATTACTACTGTTTTCCATTCAATCACGCTTATTTCTATTCTAAGATATTCATTCGCACTTCAACCTGATGAATGTGATGATCCGTGACACTCATCATCATTCTCACCTATGAACGCGTGCCTGACAACCACTTCTGTTCTACATGCAATCAAGCTTGAATGTGTATCTCTTGGGTTTCTAATCTAAGATTGGAACCTTCGTGGTATAGGCTAGAATTATTGGCGGCCATTCTTGAGATCCGAAAAGTCTAAACCTTGTCTGTGGTATTCCGAGTAGGATCTAGGAAGGGATGACTGTGACGAGCTTCAAACCCGCGAGTGTTGGGCGTAGTGACAGACGCAAAAGGATCAATGGATCCTATTCCAACATGAGTGAGAACTGATAAATGATTAGCCGTATGGTGACAGCACATTTGGACCATTTTCACTGAGAGGACGGATGGTAGCCATTGACAATGGTGATCCACCAACATACAGCTTGCCATGGAAGGAGCCTTGCGTGCGTGAAGAAGAAGACAGTAGGAAAGCAAAAATTCAGAAGACAGAGCATCTCCAAAACCTCAACCTGTTCTCCATTACTGCATAACAAGTATTTATTTCATGTTCTTTTACTTTTTACAATTAAAACTAAGAATCATTACTGATATCCTGACTAAGAATCACAAGATAACCATAGCTTGCTTCAAACCGACAATCTCCGTGGGATCGACCCTTACTCACGTAAGGTATTACTTGGACGACCCAGTGCACTTGCTGGTTAGTTGTACGGGATTGCAAAAGTGTGATTGTGATTTCGTGCACCAAGTTTGTGAATAAAGACTCCCGAGAGTTTGTGCGTAACTGTGACAGTTGCCAGAGAGCTGGTAATCTACCTCATGGTTATGCCATGCCTCAGCAAGGGATCTTAGAGATTGAGTTGTTTGACATATGGGGTATTGACTTCATGGGGCCTTTCCCACCATCATACTCAAACACTTATATTCTGGTGGCAGTCGACTATGTATCCAAATGGGTAGAGGCCATTGCAACACCCACTAATGATACTAAGACAGTGCTGAAGTTCCTCAAGAAACATATCTTCAGCAGATTTGGTGTCCCTAGAGCATTAATTAGTGATGGGGGCACTCACTTATGTAATAAATAGCTTTACTCTGCTATGGTCTGATATGGAATTAGCCACAAAGTAGCAACTCCATATTATCTACAGACAAATGGGCAGGCTGAAGTCTCTAATAGAGAACTAAAAAGAATTCTGGAACGGAATGTAAGTACCCGTAGAAGGGATTGGGCAAGAAGCTTAGATGATGCTCTGTGGGCATACAGAACAGCATTCAAAACTCCTATAGGGACCTCTCCATACCAGCTTGTGTATGGAAAAGCCTGTCACCTGCCCGTGAAACTGGAACACAAGGCCTACTGGGCAACCAGATTCCTAAACCTTGATGCCAAATTAGCTGGAGAGAAAAGATTGCTCCAGTTGAATGAGCTAGAGGAATTCAGACTCAATGCTTTCGAAAATGCAAAAATCTACAAGGAGAAAGCAAAAAGGTGGCATGACAAGAACCTGTTATCCAGAGTCTTCGAGCCAGGGCAGAAGGTTCTGCTATTTAACTCTAAGCTCAGATTGTTCCCTGGGAAATTAAAATTCCGGTGGAGGGGACTATATGTGATTACAAGCGTGTCACCATATGGATATGTAGAGCTTCAGGATATTGACTCTAACAAAAAGTTCATTGTTAATGGACAGAGAATCAAACACTATCTCAAAAGCGATGTTGAGCAAGAATGCTCAAAACTGAGACTAGACTAAAGCTCAGTAAAAAGTCAAGCTATTGACATTAAAGAAGCGCTTACTAGGAGGCAACCCAATTTTTATTTACCTATGTTAATTTTCTATTTTTCATTGTTATTTTATGTTTTCTTTAGGTTGATGATCATGTGGAGTCACAAAAACAACTGCAAAAATCAAAGCAAATTCAAAAACAGCATTAGAAATAGCACACCCTGAAGGATGAGCTTACTGGCGTTTAAACGCCAGTAAGGGTAGCAAAATGGGCGTTAAACGCCCAGTCTGGCACCATTCTGGGCGTTTAACGCCAGAAATGGACACCAGACTGGCGTTTAACGCCAGAAAGGGAAGAAAAGCTGGCGTTAAATGCCAGAAATGGGTAGCAACCTGGCGTTTAACGCCAGGATTGGTACTCAAAAGGGCGTTTACATGCCAGAATGGTGCAGGGATGAGAAATCCTTGGTACCTCAAGATCTGTGGACCCCACATGATCCCCACCTACCTCAACTCAATCTCTCTCTTCTTCACACATTCTAATAACACCCTTTCCCATCACCTCTTAACCACTCACACCTCTCAATCTCCTCCATTTTCTTCTTCTTCTCCTCCCTTCTTTCTTCTTTTGCTCGAGAACGAGCAATCCTTCTAAGTTTGGTGTGGAAAAAGCATTGCTTTTTGTGTTTCCATAACCATTTATGGCACCTAATACCGGAAAAACCTCTAGAAAGAGGAAAGGAATGGTAAAAGCTTCCACCTCCGAGTCATGGGAGATGGAGAGATTCATCTCAAAAGCCCATCATTAAAAAAAGGATGGAGCAAACAAGAGAGCCCACTCATGGACTTCAACAAGAGCATTCCGCTATCCTCCATGAAATTAGAGAGGACTAAAAGGCCATGGGAGAGAAGCAACAAAGGCAAGGAAGAGACATAGAGGAGCTAAAGCACTTCATAAGATCTTCAAGAGGAAGACAAGCCGCCATCACTAAGGTGGACCGTTCTTTAATTTCCTTGTTCTTATTTTTCTGTTTTTTGATTTTCTATGCTTTATGTTTATCTATGTTTGTGTCTTTATTACATGATCATTAGTGTCTAGTGCCTATGCTTTAAAGTTATAAATGTCCTATGAATCCTTCACCTCTCTTAAATGAAAGAATGTTTTCTGAAAAAGAAAAAGAAGTACATGAATTTCGAATTTTAAAATAGTTTAATTATTTTGATGTAGTGGCAATACTTTTGTTTTCTGAATGAATACTTGAACAGTGCATATTTTTGATATTGTTGTTTATGAATATCAAAATTGTTGGCTCTTGAAAGAATAATGAAAAAGGAGAAATGTCATTGATAATATGAAATATCATAAAATTGATTCTTGAAGCAAGAAAAAATAGTGAAAAAAATAAATAAATAAAATAAAAAAATAAAAAAAATATGGCGAAAAAAAAGAAGAGAAAAAAAAGAAAAAGCAAGCAGAAAAAGCCAATAGCCCTTTAAACCAAAAGGCAAGGGTAAAAAGGGCCCAAGGCTTTGAGCATTAATGGATAGGAGGGCCTAAAGGAATAAAATCCTGGCCTAAGCGGCTAAACCAAGCTTTCCTTAACCATGTGCTTGTGGCGTGAAGGTATCAAGTGAAAAGCTTAAGACTGAGCGGTTAAAATCGTGGTCCAAAGCAAAAGAGTGTGCTTAAGAGCTCTGGACACCTCTAATTGGGGACTCTAGCAAGCTAAGTCACAATCTGAAAAGGTTCACCCAGTTATGTGTCTGTGGCATTTATGTATCCGGTGGTAATACTGGAAAACAAAGTGCTTAGGGCCACGGCCAAGACTCATAAAGTAACTGTGTTCAAGAATCAACATACTGTACTAGGAGAATCAATAACACTATCTGAATTCTGAGTTCCTATAGATGCCAATCATTCTAAACTTCAAAGGATAAAGTGAGATGCCAAAACTCTTCAGAAGTAAAAAGCTAAGAGCCCCGCTCATCTAATTAAGACTGATCTTCATAGATATTTTCGATGGATTAATGCAATTACTATTGTTTTCAATTCAATCACGCTTGTTTCTATTCTAAGATATTCATTCGCACTTCAACCTGATGAATGTGATGATCCGTGACACTCATCATCATTCTCACCTATGAACGCGTGCCTGACAACCACTTCTGTTCTACATGCAATCAAGCTTGAATGTGTATCTCTTGGGTTTCTAATCTAAGATTGGAACCTTCGTGGTAAAGGCTAGAATTATTGGCGACTATTCCTGAGATCCGAAAAGTCTAAACATTTTCTATGGTATTCCGAGTAGGATCTGGAAAGGGATGAATGTGACGAGCTTCAAACTTGCGAGTGCTGGGCGTAGTGACAGACGCAAAAGGATCAATGGATCTTATTCTAACATGAGTGAGAACCGACAGATGATTAGCCGTGCGGTGACAGCGCATTTAGACCATTTTCAATAAGAGGACGGATGGTAGCCATTGACAACGGTGATCCACCAACATACAGCTTGCCATGGAAGGAGCCTTGCGTGCGTGAAGAAGAAGACAGTAGGAAAGCAGAAATTCAGAAGACAGAGTGGTACACGGAATCGTGATTACACTTTAATTATGTAAAGTTCGTTGCTCTTTCTTTCCCTGGAAATGGCGCCAAAAACATGATGCCAAAACCACGGTTCACAACTCCGTGTAACTGACCAGCAAGTGCACTGGGTCGTCCAAGTAATACCTTACGTGAGTAAGGGTCGAATCCCACGGAGATTGTCGGTATGAAGCAAGCTATGGTCACCTTGTAAATCTCAGTTAAGTTGACTCATATGGGCTACAATATATTATGTAAATAAAACATAAAATAAGGATAGAAATACTTATGTAATTCATTGGTGAGAATTTCAGATAAGCGAATGGAGATGCTTTCGTTCCTCTGAACCTCTGCTTTCCTGCTATCTTTATCAAATCAGTCTTACTCCTTTCCATGGCTGGCTTTATGCGATACATCACCACTGTCAATGGCTACTTTCGGTCATCTCTCGGGAAAATGATCCAATGCCCTGTCACGGCACGGCTAATCGTCTGGAGGCATCACCCTTGTCAATGGCTTCATCTGATCCTCTCAGTGAAAATGGTCAACGCACCCTGTCACGGCACGGCTATTCATCTGTCGGTTCTCGATCATGCTGGAATAGGATTTACTATCCTTTTGCGTTTGTCACTAACGCCCAGCAATCGCGAGTTTGGAGCTCGTCACAGTCATTCATTCATTGAATCCTACTCGGAATACCACAGACAAGGTTTAGACCTTCCGGATTCTCTTGAATGCCGCCATCATTCTAGCTTACGCCACGAAGATTATGGTTAGGAGATCTAAGAGATAATCATTCAGTCGAAGGTAGAACAGAAGTGGTTGTCAGGCACGCGTTCATAGGGAATGATGATGATTGTCACGTTCATCACATTCAGATTGAAGTACGAATGAGTATCTTAGAAGCGAAATAAGATGAATTGAATAGAAAACAGTAGTACTTTGCATTAATCTTTGAGGAACAGCAGAGCTCCACACCTTAATCTATGGAGTGTAGAAACTCTACCGTTAAAATTACATAAGTGAAAGGTCCAGGCATGGCCGAGATGGCCAGCCCCCTAAACGTGATCACAGGATCAGAATACAATCCAGGATCCAAATCATCACAACACCAAACTTAAATTGTTGCTTGTCTCCAAGCAACTGAAAGTCAAATAGGATAAAAAGAAGAGAATATACTATAAATTCCAAACTATCAATGAAACATAGCTCCAATTAAATGAGCGGGACTTATAGCTTTTTGCCTCTCGAATAGTTTTGGCATCTCACTTTATCCATGGAGGTTCAGAATGATTGGCATTTATAGGAACTCAGAGTTCAGATAGTGTTATTGACTCTCCTAGTTCAGTATGATAATTCTTGAACACAGCTTTTTTATGAGTCTTGGCCGTGGCCCTAAGCACTTTGTTTTCCAGTATTACCACCGGATACATAAA
>NC_029790.2:35403368-35404327 GCF_000816755.2 Arachis ipaensis
GTCATCATTCTTTCAAGAGCCAACATATTTAACATTCTTAAACAACAACTTCAAAAGACATATGCACTGTTCAAGCATTCATTCAGAAAATAAGAAGCATTGTCACCACATCAATATAATTAAGCTAAGTTCAAGGATAAGTTCAAAACTCTTGTACTTCTTGTTCTTTTGAATTAAAATATTTTTCATTTAAGAGAGGTGATGGATTCATAGGACATTCATATCTTTAAGACATAGTTACTAACTACTAATGATCATGTAATGAAGACACAAACATAGATAAGCACATAACATAGAAAACGAAAAACAGAAGAAATAAGAGCAAGGAATGAATCCACCTTAGTGATGATGGCGTTTCAATGATGTTTTTGAGCTCTTCTATGTCTCTTCCTTGCCTTTGTGGCTTGATTCCTAGTGATTTTTGGTATTTCTATCCTCAGTTGCTTCCAATGATTATGTGGAGGGAAGTGCATCCCCTGAGGTATCTCAGGGATCTCTTGATTTGCAGCCACATGTTCTACCACTGAGCTATAGATCCTTTACATAATTGCTTTACCACACCAAACTTAGAATGTTGCTCGCCCTCGAGCAAAAGAAGAAGGAATAGATGAAGAAGAAGATGTGGAAAAAAAAACTAGGATTATGATGAAGGAAGGTGGGGATCCTGTGGGGTCCACAGATCCTGAGATGATCCTGTGGTGTCCACAGATCTTGAGGTGATCCTGTGGTGTCCACAGATCCGGAGGTGTCAAAGATTTACATCCATGCACCCATTTAGGCATGTAAAAATGCCCTTGCAGACAACTCTGGGCGTTCAGCGCCAGGTTGGTGCCCATTTTGGGCGTTCAACGCCCATTTGTTGCCATTTATGGCGTTGAACGCCAGAACCATGCTTGTTCTGGGCGTTCAGCGCCAGGATGCTGCCCATTTTGGGCGTTCAGCACCAGAACCATGCTCTG
>NC_029790.2:35404389-35421643 GCF_000816755.2 Arachis ipaensis
AGCTTTTGAGGAGGAAAGAACTTGGCTAAGAAAGCCTTGACCAGCTTATCCCACGAGTTCAGGCTATCCTTAGGTTGAGAATCCAACCAGAGTCTAGCTCTGTCTCTTACTGTAAAAGGGAAAAGCATGAGCCTGTAGACTTCAGGATCTACTCCATTAGTCTTTACAGTATCACATATCTGTAAGAATTCAGTTAAGAACTGAAAAGGATCTTCAGATGGAAGTCCATGAAACTTGCAGTTCTGCTGCATCAGAGAAACTAATTGAGGTTTCAGCTCAAAGTTGTTTGCTCCAATGGCAGGAATGGAGATGCTTCTTCCATGTAAATTGGAATTTGGTGCAGTAAAGTCACCAAGCATTCTCCTTGCATTATTATTATTTTCGGCTGCCATCTCCTCTTTCTGTTTGAAAATTTCAGACAGTTGCTTGCTGGTTTGTTGTAATTCACCTTCTTTTAATTTTCTCTTTAGAGTCCTTACAGGTTCTGGATCTGCTTCAACAAGAATATTCTTGTCTTTGCTCCTGCTCATATGACAAAGAAGAGGGCACAGAAAAATAATAATAATAGAGATCCCCCCCTTTTTTTTTTAATGAGGGAGAGATGTTAGTAGATGAATAAACAAATAGAAGGAGATGAGGGAGAAGAGAATTTTCAAAAATTATTTTTGAAAAAGAGTTAGTGAGGTAGTTTTGAAAAAGTTAAGAAACAAACAAAAAGTTAGTTAGTTAGTTGAAACAAATTTTGATTTGATTTGACTCATAAAAACAACTCTTGATTTTAAAAATTTTTGAAAAAGTCAACTCAAATTTTCGAATTTGATGAGAGAAAAAGGAAAAGATATTTTTTTGATTTTTTTTTTTTGAATTTTTATGAAAAACACTAAAATGATGCAATGCATGAAATTTTTAGATCAAAACATGTGAATGCATGCAAGAATGCTATGAATGTCAAGATGAACACCAAGAACACTTTGAATGTCAAAATGAACATAAAAGACACAATTTTGAAAAATCTTTAATGCAAAGAAAACATGCAAGACACCAAACTTAGAATTCTTTAATGCTTAGACACTAAGAATTCAAGAATGCATATGAAAAATAAGAAAAGACACAAAACATGCAAATGCAAAGATCAAACAAGAAGACTTACCAAGAACAACTTGAAGATCATGAAGAACACTATGAATGCATGAATTTTTGAAAAAATGCAAGATGCACATGCAATTGACACCAAACTTATAACATGACTCAAGACTTAAACAAGAAACACAAAATATTTTTTATTTTTATAATTTTATGATTTTTTTTTGTATTTTCTTTTAATTAAATTTTTTTCGAGAATTATTATGAAAAATAAAAATAAGGATTCCAAAATTTTTAATATGAATTCCAGGAATCTTGCCATGTTAGTCTTAAAGCTCCAATCAAAGGGTCAGGCATGGCTTAATAGCCAGCCAAGCTTTAATAAAAATATGAGTGTAATTCAGACATGACAAGCCTAACATGCCCTATCCAGAAGAATTGGACATGACTCCATTGAGGTGATTAGTTGAAGACCAATCCCAAAGCAGTTTGGGTGTGGCTTTACAGCCAGATAGGCTTCAACATGCTTCATGAAACACTAGAATTCATTCTTAAAAATTCTGAAGAAAAATAATATTTTTGAAAACATTTTTTTTTCGAAAACAAAAGAAAAATTTTTGAAAGATTTTTGAAAAATTTTTGAAAATAAAACAAAAAGAAAATTACCTAATCTGAGCAACAAGATGAACCGTCAGTTGTCCAAACTGAAACAATCCCCGGCAACGGCGCCAAAAACATGGTACGCGGAATCGTGATTACACTTTAATTATGTAAAGTTCGTTGCTCTTTCTTTCCCTGGAAATGGCGCCAAAAACATGATGCCAAAACCATGGTTCACAACTCCGTGTAACTGACCAGCAAGTGCACTGGGTCGTCCAAGTAATACCTTACGTGAGTAAGGGTCGAATCCCACGGAGATTGTCGGTATGAAGCAAGCTATGGTCACCTTGCAAATCTCAGTTAGGCAGATATAAATTGATAATGGTGTTTTCGAATAATAATTAATAGAATAGGGATAGAAATACTTATGTAATTCATTGGTGAGAATTTCAGATAAGCGAATGGAGATGCTTTCGTTCCTCTGAACCTCTGCTTTCCTGCTATCTTCATCCAATCAGTCTTACTCCTTTCCATGGCTGGCTTTATGCAATACATCACCACTGTCAATGGCTACTTTCGGTCATCTCTCGGGAAAATGATCCAATGCCTTGTCACGGCACAGCTAATCGTCTGGAGGCATCACCCTTGTCAATGGCTTCATCTTATCCTCTCAGTGAAAATGGTCAACGCACCCTGTCACGGCACGGCTATTCATCTGTCGGTTCTCGATCATGCTGGAATAGGATTTACTATCCTTTTGCGTCTGTCACTAATGCCCAGCAATCGCGAGTTTGGAGCTCGTCACAGTCATTCATTCATTGAATCCTACTCGGAATACCACAGACAAGGTTTAGACCTTCCGGATTCTCTTGAATGCCGCCAAATCTATAGAGTGTAGAAACTCTACCGTTAAAATTACATAAGTGAAAGGTCCAGGCATGGCCGAGATGGCCAGCCCCCTAAACGTGATCACAGGATCAGAATACAATCCAGGATCCAAAGATGGTCAAAAGACTAGTAAAAGGTCCTATTTATAATAAACTAGCTACTAAGGTTTACAGAAGTAAGTAATTGATGCATAAATCCACTTCCGGGGCCCACTTGGTGTGTGCTTGGGCTGAGCTTTGAGTGTTGCACGTGTAGAGGTCCTCCTTGGAGTTGAACGCCAGCTTTTGTGCCAGTTTGGGCGTTCAACTCTGGTTTTAGCTCCTTTTCTGGCGCTGGACGCCAGATTTGGGCAGAAAGCTGGCGTTGAACGCCAGTTTGCGTCGTCTATTATTGGCCAAAGTATGGACTATTATATATTGCTGGAAAGCCCTGGATGTCTACTTTCCAACGCAATTAAAAGCGCGCCATTTCGAGTTCTGTAGCTCCAGAAAATCCACTTTGAATGCAGGGAGGTCAGAATCCAACAGCATCAGCAGTCCTTCTTCAACCTCTGAATCTGATTTCTGCTCAAGTCCCTCAATTTCAGCCAGAAAATACCTGAAATCACAGAAAAACACACAAACTCATAGTAAAGTCCAGAAATGTGAATTTAACATAAAAACTAATGAAACATCCCTAAAAGTAACTAGATCCTACTAAAAACATACTAAAAACAATGCCAAAAAGCGTATAAATTATCCGCTCATCACAGAGCATCTCCAAAACCTCAACATGTTCTCCATTACTGCATAACAAGTATTTATTTCATGTTCTTTTACTTTTTACAATTAAAACTAAGAATCATTACTGATATCCTGACTAAGAATTACAAGATAACCATAGCTTGCTTCAAACCGACAATCTCCGTGGGATCGACCCTTACTCACGTAAGGTATTACTTGGACGACCCAGTGTACTTGCTGGTTAGTTGTGCGGGATTGCAAAAGTGTGATTGTGATTTCGTGCACCACTTTCCAAAGCTCATAAGGAGTTTTCTTTAAAAATTTTCTTATGATTGTTCTATTCAAAATGTAGCATGCTGTATTTATGGTTTCAACCCAAAGGAACTTAGGAACTTCACTTTCACACAACATGGCCCTTGCCATTTCTTGAATACTTCTATTTCTTCTTTTTACAACACTATTTTGTTGGGGTGTTCTTGGAAAAGAAAAGTTGTGTGAAATTCCAAGTTCATCACAAAAGAATTCAAAAAATTGATTTTCAAACTCTTTACCATGATCACTTCTAATAGAAGCAATCTTCAACTCCTTTTCCTTTTGGATTCTTTTTCTAAAAGCCTCAAAGGCCGAACATGCTTCATTTTTGTGAGCAATGAACAAACCTCAACCAAATCTTGTATAATCATCCACAACTACCAAATGATAATGTTTACCACCTAAACTTTGAGTTCTTGTTGGACCAAAGAGATCAATGTGTAGCAATTCAAGTGGTCTTTTAGTTGAAATGTCTTTCTTTTGTTTAAAAGAACTCTTTTATTTGTTTTCCCATTTGACAAGCATCACATGTGATGTCTTTGTCAAAAATAATCTTAGGAAGACCTTTCACTAATTCCTTTTGAATGCAAACAAGCTACATTTTGATTCTTTATTTTATCAAGAGTGAGACTATACACATTATCGAAACAGTTAGCAATAAATAACACTTTATTAGTCTTTTCACTCACAACAAGGCATTCCAATCTTTTGAAAATTACCAAGTAACCTAAGTCACAACAATTGGCTAATATTCAAAGATTGTGCTTCAAACCATCAACTAAGAAAACATCATCAATAGAGGTAGAGAGATCTTTACCTACTTTTTCAAATGTAATAATTTTACCTTTACCATCATCTCTAAAGGTCACAAATTCTCCATCATACTTGTTGAGTTTGATGAAGAAGGTTGACCTTCATGTCATGTGCCTAGAGCATTCACTATTCATGTACCACATGTCTTTCTTCTTCTTGGATGCTAGGCAAATCTCTTCTTGTTGATCTTCACCAGCCATGAAACAAATTCGTGTTTTATCTGCAGAGTCTTCTTCCTCATCTGAGTCATTTTCAAGGTTCTCCCAAGAAGCCATCAGCACTTTCTTCTTTTCTTTCTTCACCTTGTCCTCTTTCATGAGCTTTGGATAATTTAACTTGAAATGTCCTGCCTCCTTGCAATTGTGGCATATTACTTTGCTCAAATCCTTCTTGTACTCTTTTGAGCTTGAGCCTTTGTACCTGCCTTTGTTCCTCATTCGCCTCCTTAGTCTCCTGGAAAAAAATACAAGTTTGTCATCTGAAAAACTATCACCAGAATCACTTTCTACAGATTCGATTTTTAATTTTAAGGCCATTCCTTTTTTCTTTGTGTCTTGGTTGGTGTGTGTGATTTCATATGCTAGGATTTTCCTCTCAACTCATCATAGGTTAATGGACTCAAGTTGTTACTTTCGACTAGGACAGTTGCTTTTATTTTTCACTCTTTTGTAAGGCTTCTAAGGACTGTCCTCACCATAGTTTGTTCAATGTGGGTCATGCCTATAGCATTTAGGCTGTTTATGATGATTAAAAATCTCTCAAACATCTCATCAATACTTTCTTCATCCTTCATGGTGAATATTTCATACTCTTTTTGCAGCATATCAATCCTTGTTTCTCTGACTTGTTTGGTGCCTTCATGTGTGACTTGGAGTTTCTCCCAGATTTCTTTTGCCGTCTTGTATCTAGACACCTTTCAGTACTCCTCAATACTGATAGTACATTACAATAAGTTTATAGCTTTAGCATTCAGCTCCACCTTCTTTTTGTCATCATCATTCTATTCGACTTCCTCCTTTAGAGTTACCATTCCATTAGCACTAGACTTTGTAGGAATTTTGGGACCATTCACAACTATCTTCCATATGTTGTAATTAATTATTTGAATGAAGATCTGCATCCTTTCTTTTTAGTAATCATAGTTCTTCCCATTGAAGAAGGGAGCATTATTTTTTTATTGAGCTTCTGTTAGAGTGTGGGCCACTGTGTTGTACCTATGTTATTTCCATTGGACCTTTCTTCCAAGTTGTGAAGCTTGATTTTTGAGACCGGGATCTAATACCAATTGAAGGTTCTTGATGACCTAGAGAAAGAGAGTTGAATCTATGACCTTCTTTAACTTTGATTAATAAAGCCTTAAACCAGAAATCGTAATTTGGCTTCAGTTTAGTCTGTGGAGCGAATTATGCAGGAGACAATTTCATTTTGTCTCATCAAACTAGAAAAATAGATTCAGAGCAAAAAGGAAGAAGGTGACACAGCCATATATCCTGGTTTAGTTGCCTTATGCAATATAACCTACGTCCAGTCTCCACCACAACGTTGGTGAAATTTTCACTATCTTTTAAGTATTACATACTCCAATTCTCTATGACTCAACATAATCCTATCTGAGACACATCAAGCTTTAACATAAACTTGATTTGGTTATGTACCTACCTAAACTAGACACACTAAGTGCTTACCCAACTTAATAAGTGATACCTTTCAAGTACTTGATACAAAATAGAAATACAACCAAAAGAAATCTGAAATATTATTGGCTTTTCTCTCAAATGTATCACTTAGCATTTTCTCTCAATGGTTTTTATCAATGTCTCTCTCTTTTGCCTTTTACCACATAATTAAAACAAAGAAAGATATGACATTGAAACAGAAATACGACCAGTAAACAATGAAGGAGATGATGAATGACAACCTTGATGCTATATGCTGAACCTAACTTCTGAACTTAAAAACATTGTTCTTCATCTTGGCGGAGTGCTCCCTTTAGTGTAGGTGCAATGCTTCCAAGATTACAAGCTTTGTTTGTGAGGTTTCTCTCTTCTCTCTGTTTTGGATTCTCTCTCCTTATTTTTCTAATGCGAATCATTTTTCTTTTTGTACCTTGTTTTGAGCCATGGTTAGGGTTCCTTCAAGGTCAACTTCTTGGTTCTTGGACCACATGTCATCCTTCCTTATCTTTCTTCAATCAGTCCAAAAATTAGGAATTTGAAATTTGATTTGGGCTTTACCGAGGAAATGGTGGCAGCAACCAGTGGCTTGCTCAGTGAGGTTTCCAAATCCACACCTTTAAAAATGTGCTTTGATTCTAAGAAATGATATAAGCCATTGATTCACAGTAGATAAAATTCAACCACCACTTTCTTCAACTTGTCCGAAATGGTGGTGCAAGGAAAAGGAGAAAAAGTGAAGCAATTAACTTGCATGTTAAAGGAAACAAGTTACCTTTAACCTTTGAACTTGCTTAGCATGCTTTTGATTATCTTGATTTGACATTAGCTTCATAGATTAGCTTTTCTTTTCTTTCTCTTTGGTGTTGAGCACAAACTGAAGCTCACTCTCTTTTCTGTCCAACACCCGAGGTGAACTAGGCAAAGCTTTAGGGTTGCTTCACTATTGCTTGATTGCCATTGAGTTTGTTTTATTTTCATCTCCTTCAGCTGCTTCAGTTTATTGGGTTTCCAAGTTTGGGCTGCAACAAAAGTAAATTGGGCATGCACACTAGAATCACATCATTAAAACCTACCTGGGTTATTAACCCAAGCCAATCATGTTTGTCATCATCAATATATTATTTATTTTTTCTAACTCATCAATACTTTTAATAGAAATGTGTCTCACAAATCTGTTGGGAATAAAAGTTGCTAAAACAAAAGTAGCACAATCGTACTAGTAGAGTTTTTTTTTTTTGTGTCTAATGATTAAAGAAAAAAAGAAAATAAACAAATATACACACAACCTAGAACTATACATATCCTGCCTAACTACAACATCTAAATCATTCCACGGTTGCATCCACTTAATGAAATCACAGGAAAGGAAGACTGCCTTTTTTGCCATCAAATCAGCAACAAGATTAGCTATTTCTTTGAATCAGAGCACATGAACAACACAATTCTAATGCAGAACCTCTTTAATTTTGCAAATTAAATTTCATATACGAAGTGATTCTCTTCCAAATGATTCCTAATAAGCAACAAGGCTTCCAAGTTATCAATTTAATATTGGATTTCATGATAACCGTGTTCCCAAGCTAGGATAAGACTCCACCCCAAAGCAAATAACACAACCCATAAAATTCTAGTATACAATAGCCTTTCAGTACAATCAACCAACCAATTTCCACAAGAATCACTCACAATACAACCAAAACAATCAGACCATTGGTGCACGAAATTGTGATTCACACTTTTCACAACTCCGCACAACTAACCAGCAAGTGCACTGGGTCGTCCAAGTAATACCTTACGTGAGTAAGGGTCGATCCCACGGAGATTGTTGGCTTGAAGAAATCTATGGTTACCTTGTAAATCTTAGTTAGGAGATTAATTATGATTAACAGTTTGAATTGCAAAAAATAAAAGAGCATGAAATAAATACTTGTTATGCAGTAATGGAGAATATGTTGGAGTTTTGGAGATGCTTTATCTTCTGAATCTCTGCTTTCCCCCTGTCTTCTTCTTCACGCACGCAATGTTCCTTCTATGGCAAGCTGTGTGTTGGTGGATCACCATTGTCAATGGCTACCATCCGTCCTCTCAGTGAAAATGGTCCAGGTGCGCTGTCACCGCACGGCTAATCATCTGTCGGTTCTCACTCATGCTGGAATAGGATCCATTGAACCTTTTGCGTCTATCACTACGCCCAACCCTTGTGAGTTTAAAGCTCGTCACAGTCATTCAATCCCTGAATCATACTCGGAATACCATAGACAAGGTTTAGACTTTTCGGATTCTCAAGAATGCTGCCAATGGATTCTAGCTTATACCACGAAGATTCTGATTAAGGAATCCAAGAGATACTCATTCAATCGAAGGTAGAACTGGAGTGGTTGTCAGACACGCGTTCATAGATTGAGAATGGTGATGAGTGTCACAGATCATCACATTCATCATATTGAAGTGCGAATGAACATCTTAGATAGAAACAAGCGTGTTTGAATAGAAAACAGAAATAATTACATTAATTCATCGAGACACAGCAGAGCTCCTCACCCCCAACAATGGAGTTTAGAGACTCATGCAGTCAAAGAGTACAAAGTTCAGATCTAAAATGTCATGAGGTACAAAATAAATCTCTAAAAGTTGTTTAAATACTAAACTAGTAACCTAGGTTTACAGAAAATGAGTAAACTAAGATAGATAGTGCAGAAATTCACTTATGGGGCCCACTTGGTGTGTACTGGGGCTGAGACTTGAGCTTTACACGTGTCTAGGCTGTTTCCAGAGTTAAACACCAGGTTGTAACCTGTTTCTGGCGTTTAACTCCAACTTGTAACCTGTTTCTGGCGTTTAACGCCAGAATGCAACATGGAACTGGCGTTGAATGCCAGTTTACATCATTTATCCTTGAGCAAAGTATGGACTATTATATATTGCTGGAAAGCCCTGGATATCTACTTTCCAACGCGATTGAGAGCGCGCCATTTGGACTCCTGTAGCTCCAGAGAATCCATTTCGAGTGCAGGGAGGTCAGAATCCAACAGCATCTGCAGTCCTTTTTCAGCCTGAATCAGATTTTTGCTCAGCTCCCTCAATTTCAGCCAGAAAATACCTGAAATCACAGAAAAATACACAAACTCATAGTAAAGTCCAGAAATGTGATTTTTATTTAAAAACTAATAAAAATATAATAAAAATTGACTAAAACACATTAAAAACTACATAAAAACAATGCCAAAAAGCATATAAATTATCCGCTCATCACAACACCAAACTTAAATTGTTGCTTGTCCCCAAGCAACTAAAAACAAAGTGGGATAAAAAAAAGAGAATATACAATGAATTCCAAAAACATTTATGAAGATCAGTCTTAGTTAGATCAGCGGGACTATTAGCTTTTTGCTTCTGAACAGTTTTGGCATCTCACTTTATCCTTTGAAGTTCAGAATGATTGGTATCTATAGGAACTCAGAATTCAGATAGTGTTATTGATTCTCCTAGTTCAGTATGTTGATTCTTGAACACAGCTACTTTATAAGTCTTGGCCGTGACCCTAAGCACTCTGTTTTCCAGTATTACCACCGGATACATACATGCCACAGATACATAACTGGGTGAACCTCTTCAGATTGTGACTCAGCTTTGCTAAAGTCCCTAATTAGAGGTGTCCAGGGTTCTTAAGCACACTCTGTTTTTGCTTTGGACCTCGACTTTAACCGCTCAGTCTCAAGATTTCACTTGACACCTTCACGCCACAAGCACATGGTTAGGGACAGCTTGGTTTAGCAGCTTAGGCCAGGATTTTATTCCTTTAGGCCCTCCTATCCGCTGATGCTCAAAGCCTTGGATCCTTTTTATTACCCTTGCCTTTTGGTTTAAAGAGATTTTGGTTTTTTCTGCTTGCTTTTTGTTTTTCTTGCTTCTTTTTTTTCGCATTTTTTTTCTGCAAGCTTTGTTCTTCACTGCTTTTTCTTGCTTTAAGAATCATTTTTATGATTTTTTAGATTATCAAATAACATTTCTCCTTTTTCATCATTCTTTCAAGAGCCAACAATTTAACATTCATAAACAACAAATTCAAAAGACATATGCACTGTTCAAGCATTCATTCAGAAAACAAAAAGTATTGCCACCACATCAAAATAATTAAACTATTTTAAAATTCGAAATTCATGTACTTCTTTTTCTTTTTCAGAAAACATTTTTCATTTAAGAAAGGTGATGGATTCAAAGGACATTCATATCTTTAAGACATAGACACTTAGATACTAGTAATCATGTAATTGGACCCAAACATAAATAAACATAAAGCATAGTAAACGAAAAACAGAGAAATAAGAACAAGGAGATTAAGGAACGGGTCCACCTTAGTGAGGGTGGCGTCTTCCTCTTCTTGAAGAACCAATGGTGCTCTTGAGCTCCTCTATGTCTCTTCCTTGTCTTTGTTGTTCCTTCCTCATAGCTCTTTGATCTGCAGTCAAATACTCTACCACTGAACTATGGACTCTTGAGATGAACCTCTCCATCTCTCATGACTCAGAGGTGGAAGCAACTGCCTTCCTTTTCCTCTTTCTAGAGGTTTCTCCAGCCTTAGGTGCCATAAATGGTTATGAAAAAACAAAAAGCAACGCCTTTTTCCACACCAAACTTAAAAGGTTTGCTCGTCCTCGAGCAAAAGAAGATAGAAGGGAGTAGAAGGAGAAGTGGAGGAGAAGGAGGTGTGTGAATGGGTGGGTATGGGAGGGGAATGGTTTGAATTGGAATGGTGAGGTAGGTGGGGATCCTGTAGGATCCACAGATCAAGTGGGGTCAAGGACTTAACATCCCTACTCCAATTAGGCGTGTAAAATGCCCTTGCTGTGCAATCCTGGTGTTTAACGCCAGACTGCTGCTTGTTTCTGGCGTTAAACGCCCAAATGTAGCCTGTTTCTGGCGTTTAACGCCAGGCAGATGCTTGTTTCTGGCGTTAAACGCCAGACAGATGCTTGTTTCTGGCGTTTAAATGACAGTCTGCTCTCCTCCAGGGTGTGCTGTTTTCAATGCTATTTTTCATTCTGTTTTTGATTTTTCAGTAGTTTTTGTGACTTCACTTGATCATCAACCTAATAAATCATGAAATAACAAAAAGAAAATAAAATAGATATGATTAAATAACATTGGGTTGCCTCCCAACAAGTGCTTCTTTAATGTCAATAGCTTGACAGTGAGCTCTCATGGAGCCTCACAGATAATCAGAGCAAGGTTGGAACCTCCCAACACCAAACTTAGAGTTTGAATGTGGGGGTTTTGTTTGACTCTGTATTGAGAGAAGCTTTTCATGCTTCCTCTCCATGGTTACAGAAGGAGAACCTTGTGTCTTATAGTTTGCAATGTCTGCAAACCACAGAGGTTCTTGAATGGCAAACAATTGCTCATATGCCTCTGTCCCAATACTGCACCAATGGCATGGTCACTGGCATCACACATTAGTTCCAAAGGTAATGTCCAATCTGGTGCAGAAATAACTGGTGATGTGACCAGCTTAGCTTTCAGGGTTTCAAATGCATGAAGACATTCTGTGTCAAACACAAATGGCATGTCAGCAGCTAGCAGATTGCTCAGAGGTTTTGCAATTTTTGAAAAATCCTTTATAGACCTCCTATAGAATCCTGCATTCCCCAGAAAGCTTCTGATTTCCTTAACATTGGTGGGTGGTGGTAATTTTTCAATTACCTCTACCTTAGCTTGATCCACCTCTATTCCCTTGTTCGAAATTTTATGCCCAAGGACAATTCCTTTAGTCACCATAAAGTGACATTTTTCCCAATTTAGAATCAGGTTAGTCTCTTGGCATCTTTTCAGAACAAGTGCTAGATGGTTAAGACAAGAGCTAAATGAGTCTCCAAATACTGAGAAGTCATCCATGAAGACTTCTAGAAATTTCTCTACCATATCAGAGAAGATAGAGAGCATGCACCTCTGAAAGGTTGCAGGTGCATTGCACAGACCAAAAGGCATTCTTCTGTATGCAAATACTCCAGATGGACATGTGAATGATGTTTTCTCTTGGTCCTGAGGATCTACTGCAATTTGGTTGTAACCTGAATAGCCATCCAAAAAGTAGTAGTATTCATGACCTGCTAGTCTTTCTAGCATCTGGTCTATGAATGGTAAAGGGAAGTGATCCTTCCTGGTGGTTGTATTGAGCCTTCTGTAGTCAATACACATACGCCACCCTGTAACTGTTCTTGTAGGAACCAGTTCATTTTTTTCATTATGAACCACTGTCATACCTTCCTTCTTAGGGATAACATGGACAGGACTCACCCAGGGGCTATCAAAAATAGGATAAATAATCCCAGCCTCTAGTAACTTAGTGACCTCTTTCTGCACCACCTCCTTCATGGCGGGATTTAGCCGCATCTGTGGTTGAACCACTGGCTTAGCATCATCCTCCAATAGGATCTTGTGCATGCATCTTGCTAGGCTAATGCCCTTATGATCACTTATGGACCACCCAAGAGCTGTCTTGTGTGTCCTTAGCACCTGAATTAGTGCTTTCTCTTCCTGTGGCTCTAAAGCAGAGCTTATTATTACAGGAAAAGTGTCACCTTCTCCCAGAAATGCATATTTCAGGGATGGTGGTAGTGGTTTGAGCTCGGGTTTAGGAGGTTTCTCCTCTTCCTGAGGAGTTTTCAGAGGTTCTTTTATTTCCTTTGGTTCCTCCAGATCAGGCTGAACATCTGTAAAAATGTCCTCTAGCTCTGATTCGAGACTCTCAGTCATATTAACCTCTTCCACCAGGGAGTCAATAATATCAACGCTCAGGCAGTTGTCTGATGTGTCTGGATGTTGCATAGCTTTGACAACATTCAACTTAAACTCATCCTCATTGACTCTCAGGGTTATCTCCCCTTTTTGGACGTCAATGAGGGTTCGTCCAGTTGCTAGGAATGGTCTTCCTAGAATGAGAGTTGCACTCTTGTGCTCCTCCATTTCCAGCACTACAAAGTCAGTAGGGAAGGCAAATGGCCCAACATTGACAATCATGTCCTCAATTATGCTTGATGGGTATTTAATAGAGCCATCAGCAAGTTAAAGACATATCCAGGTTGGTTTGACCTCTTCAGTCAAGCCAAGCTTTCTTATAGTGGATGCAGGGATTAGGTTGATGCTTGCCCCAAGATCACATAAAGCTGTCTTGGTGCAATTACCCTTTAATATGCATGGTATCATAAAGCTCCCTGGATCTTTAAGCTTTTTTGGGAAGCTTTTCAGAATGACTGCACTGCATTCTTCAGTGAGGAGAACTCTTTCAGTTTCTCTCCAATCCTTCTTATGACTCAAGATATCTTTCATGAACTTGGCATAAGAGGGTATTTTCTCAAGTGCCTCTGCAAACGGAATCTTTATTTCAAGAGTCCTGAGATAGTCTGCAAAGCGGGCAAATTGCTTATCCTGCTCCTCTTGGCAGAGTTTTTGAGGATAAGGCTTCTTGGCTTTGTATTCCTCAACCTTGGTTGCTGCAGGTTTATTTCCTACAGAAGTGGTTGGAGAAGCCTTTTTAGAGGGGTTGTTATCAGCACTTGTGTGTATCTGATCCCTCACTGGCGTTTGAATGCTAGGGTTGGAAGCTTGATTGGCGTTGGACGCCAACTTCCTACCTGTTTCTAGCGTTTGAACGCCAGAACTGAGCTTCTATTGGGCGTTTGACGCCAGCTCCTTGCTTGTTCCTGGTGTTTGAATGCCAGAGTTGTTCCTTTCTCGGCCCTTACTGTCCTCAGAGGGATTTTGGATAATATTTTGCTCATCCTCTGTCAGTTGTTCTTTTCTTGGCTTTCTGCTGCTCTGAAGTGAGGTATTTAATGTTTTCCCACTTCTTAATTAAACTGCCTGGCACTCTTCTGTTATCTGCTTTGATAACTGCTGTTTTGTCTGATTCAATTGTGCCTCCATATTTTTATTAGCATTTTTAGTGTCTTGTAGCATCTCCTTGAATTCTGCTAGCTATTTTGTTAGAAAACACAATTGTTGACTGAGTTCAGCAACTTGTTCTGGAGGACCAAGCTCAGTAGATACTGCTTTGGCTTCTTCTTTTGTGGAGGACCCACTACTTATGTACAGATGCTGATTTCTAGCAACTATATCAATAAGCTCTTGAGCCTCTTCAATAGTTTTCCTCATGTGTATAGATCCACCAGCTGAGTGGTCTAGAGATACCTGAGCTCTTTCTGTAAGCCCATAGTAGAAGATGTCTAATTGCACCCACTCTGAAAACATTTCAGAGGGGCATTTCCTTAGCATCCTTCTGTACCTCTCCCAGGCATTATAAAGGGATTCATCATCCTCTTGTTTAAAGCCTTGGATGTCCAGCCTTAGCTGTGTCATCCTTTTTGGAGGGAAATATTGATTCAGGAATTTGTCTGATAACTGTTTTCATGTTCTTATGCTTGATGTGGGTTGGTTATTTAACCACATTTTAGCTTGATCTTTTACAGCAAACGGAAACAGTAATAGTCTGTATACATCCTGATCTACCTCCTTGTCACGTACTGTGTCAGCAATTTGCAAGAATTGTGCCAGAAACTCAGTAGGTTCTTCCTGTGGAAGACCGGAATACTGGCAGTTTTGATGTACTATGACAATGAGCTGAGGATTTAGCTCAAAACTGCTTGCTTTGATGGGAGGTATACAGATGCTACTTCCATATGCAGCAGTAATGGGGTTAGTATATGACCCCAGAGTCCTTCTGGACTGTTTATTTCCAATTAGGTCCATGATGGAGAAAGGGAGATGATGCGGATTGCAAATAATTTTTTTTTTTTGAAAACCGAAATTAAAATTAAATAAAATAAAATAAAATAAATGAAAAATTGACTATATTTTTTTGTAGGTGAGGATTTTTGAAAAATGAAGAGAGGGAAAGTGGTTAGAAAGTTTTGAAAAAGATATGTCTTAAAATTAAAGATATTTGTAAGAAAATAAATAAGAGAAAAGATTTGATTTTAGGATTTGAGATTAAAAAAGATATTAGGTATTAGGTAAGAGAAGATAAGGAATTTAAATTAAAAAGTTTTGAAATTTAAATTTTAAATTTGAAAATTAAATTTTGAATTTTGAAATTTGAAATTTGAAATTTGAAAGTTGAAATTTGAAAATTGAATTTTTGAATTTTCGAGAAAGTCAATAATATAAGATAAGGATTTGAAAAAGATTTAAATTTTGAAAATATTTGATTTTTAAATTTGAAAATTAGATTTTGAATCTTAAATTTTGAAATTTGATTTTTGAAATTTTGGAAGTTGAAAATTGAAATTTGAAATAAGATAAGATAAAATTTTGAAATTTTTAAAACTAAGATAAGATAAAATAAAAATCTGAATTTTTTTGAAAAATTTCGAAATATTTGCTCAAAAATAGTTAGAGAAGATATTTTTTAGATTTTTTAATTTTATGATGAAAAAAAAAACACACAAAAGACACACAACTTAAAATTTTTAGATCTAATGCTCCTTGTTTTCGAAAATTTTGGAGGAAAAATACCAAAGAACACCAAACTTACAAATTTTAAGATCAAAACACAAGGAAGACTCAAGAACACCTTGAAGACTCACAAGAACAACAAGAACATGAAGATAGAACACCAAACTTAAAATTTTTAGAAAACCAAAATAAAATTTTTGAAAACCAAAAAAATTAACAAGAAAACACCAAACTTAAATTTTGGCACACGATTTAATCAAAGAAAAATTATTTTTAAAAAAGAGATTTTAAAAGGGAGATAACCAATTACCAAGAACATAAGCACAATGCTCTAGCCAATTGAGCTATAAATTTAACGTGTTTTAACAAGGTGTTTAATAAATAAAAATTTTTTGAAAACTGATATTTTGAAAAAAGCACAAGAAAAACAAGAAAATACACAGAACAGGAAAAACTAAAGATCAAACAAGAAAAATAGCAAGAACAACTTGAAAATTAAGAAAGAACAATGAACACAAATTCGAAAATTTAAAAGAAAATAAAAACATGCAATTGATACCAAACTTAAAATAAGAAACTAAACTCAAACAGAAAAACTCAATTATTAGTTTATAAAAATTTTCAAAAAAAATTAAAAAGAGAAAATAAGGATTAGAGAAAAAAAATTTCAACCAAAAACAATAATAGAAGACTCTAAACCAAAAAAAAGAAAAATTTTTCCTAATCTAAGCAACAAAATAAACCGTCAGTTGTCCAAACTCGAACAATCCCCGGCAACGGCGCCAAAAACTTGGTGCACGAAATTGTGATTCACACTTTTCACAACTCCGCACAACTAACCAGCAAGTGCACTGGGTCGTCCAAGTAATACCTTACGTGAGTAAGGGTCGATCCCACGGAGATTGTTGGCTTGAAGCAATCTATGGTTACCTTGTAAATCTTAGTCAGGAGATTAATTATGATTAACAGTTTGAATTGCGAAAAATAAAAGAGCATGAAATAAATACTTGTTATGCAGTAATGGAGAATATGTTGGAGTTTTGGAGATGCTTTGTCTTCTGAATCTCTGCTTTTCCCCTGTCTTCTTCTTCACGCACGCAATGTTCCTCCTATGGCAAGTTGTGTGTTGGTGGATCACCATTGTCAATGGCTACCATCCGTCTTCTCAGTGAAAATGGTCCAGGTGCGCTGTCACCGCACGGCTAATCATCTGTCAGTTCTCACTCATGCTGGAATAGGATCCATTGATCTTTTTGCGTCTGTCACTACGCCCAATCCTTGTGAGTTTGAAGCTCGTCACAGTCATTCAATCCCTGAATCCTACTCGGAATACCACAGACAAGGTTTAGACTTTCCGGTTTCTCAAGAATGCTGCCAATGGATTCTAGCTTATACCACGAAGATTCTGATTAAGGAATCCAAGAGATACTCATTCAATCGAAGGTAAAACGGGAGTGGTTGTCTGGCACGCGTTCATAGATTGAGAATGGTGATGAGTGTCACGGATCATCACATTCATCATATTGAAGTGCGAATGAACATCTTAGATAGAAACAAGCGTGTTTGAATAGAAAACAGAAATAATTGCATTAATTCATCGAGACACAGCAGAGCTCCTCACCCCCAACAATGGAGTTTAGAGATTCATGCCGTCAAGGAGTACAAAGTTCAGATCTAAAATATCATGAGATACAAAATAAATCTCTAAAA
>NC_029790.2:35422314-35451195 GCF_000816755.2 Arachis ipaensis
ATGTAGCTCCAGAAAATCCATTTTGAGTGCAGGGAGGTCAGAATCCAACAGCATCTGCAGTCCTTTTTCAGCCTGAATCAGATTTTTGCTCAGCTCCCTCAATTTCAGCCAGAAAATACCTGAAATCATAGAAAAATACACAAACTCATAGTAAAGTCCAGAAATGTGATTTTTATTTAAAAAATAATAAAAATATAATAAAAAGTGACTAAAACACATTAAAAACTACCTAAAAACAATGCCAAAAAGCGTATAAATTATCCGCTCATCAACCATCATTCGCAAGAACACTAGCATCATAGTTAACTTTAATAGTATTTAAGGGAGGGACTTCCCATTCATTAAAAGAGAAAGGAGGCAGCAGATTATTATGAACATTCATAAAATGAGTAAATTCATAGACAAAGTGCTGGATAAGCATACACACCTTATTAATTCTCCAGAGGAGTTATCCTGATGGAAAATATCATTATTTCTTTCTTTCTAAATTCACCAAACAACTGTTGAAAATAAAAATTCATGCTCTTTAACTTCCTTTAACAGCAGACCCTTAATACTAGAAAGATTTGAGATGCAAAGGACCAACCTATTCCAAATTGCTAAAGCTTTGGGGGTCTCTGAAGCAATGAGAACTAATTCAGGTGCAATTCCGCACCTAGATGCTTGTGTCTGAAGACTGCAATTGGAATGACATCATGAAGACAGAGCCACAAGAAATATTTGATTTTCTCAGGAACCTTTGAAGAACTGTAGATTGATGGTTTAGAGGTTATAGTAAACTCTCGTTGCAAGTATAGTTACTAAACCAAGCAATCAACCTTTCTTACAAATGTTTTGGTTGTCATAAGTAACAAACCCCTTTAAAATTGATAACCGAGTATTTAAACCTCGGGTCGTCTTCTCAAGGAATTGCAGGGAGGTGTTCTTATTATTGGTTAGGAGTCTTGTAAATTGGGGATTTTGAAAGTAAGAGAGAAATATGTTGAATGACAAGTAAAATAAATAATAACTATAAAATAGACTCTTGGCGAGATATGAAAACTGGAAGTCCTATCCTGGTTATCCTTATCAATTGTAATGAGAATTGGATTTTTCTCCCACTTTGTTAACCTCTAACTATGAAGGTAAGTTAAGTGGATGAATTAATTTTTATTCCTCAGGTCCTAGTCTTTCCTTGGGAAAAGTCAGAGTTATTGGAATTCGAATTAATTCTTGAAGAATTCCAATTTTCAATCAACAATGAGTTTGATACTCAAGACTCACCAATTATTTAACCAAAGCCAAAAGGGAAAATATCTAAATTAAATTAAAAGCATTCATATAAATAAAGCAAAGCAAAATTAAATTTGAAAATACCTCGAATTGTATTCACAAAAGAAATTAAATCTAACATGGATATTCATAAATTAAATTGGAAAAATAAATAAAAGAAACATTGAACCTGAGAAGAAGTTGAAATCCTAAATCCTTTAAGAGGAATCCTAATCCTAAATCCTAAGAGAGAGGAGAGAACCTCTCTCTCTAAAAGCTACATCTAAATTATAAAAAGTAAATTATGAGCGCATGATTATGAATGGATGCATTCCCCCACTTTATAGCCTCTAATCTGTGTCTTCCGGGCCAAAAACTGGGTCAAAAACAGCCCAAAAATCGTTCCCTGCAATTTCTATTACGTTCAGGTCGCGAGCAAGTGACGCGGAGGCATCGTCCACGCGTTAGCGTGGATTGCAGTTTTACAGATGCAACGCGGGCGCGTCATTCACGCGTTTGTGTCACCTAACTTCGGGGCAGCTATGGTAAATTATATATCAAATCGAAGCCCCGAACGTTAGCTTTTCAATGCAACTAGAACCGCATCATTTGGACCTCTATAGTTCTGCAACTACATGCAAAATTTTTCTACCTACTTGGTTAAAAGTAAATAAATCTTCCAAGAACAAATATGAACTGGATTTCACTAATTTAAATCATAAAAATGAAGAACAAATAGACTTGCAAGAAGAAAATAGCTCATGAAAGCAGGGAACAAGAAATTGAGCATCGAACCCTCACTGGTAGTGTATACACTCTAATCACTCAAGTGTTTAAGCTTCGATTCTCTCAATTCTCCACTAACCTTGCTTTCTAAGGCTTGCTCTTCATCTAACAATCAACATAAATTTAATGCACATATACACATATCAAGAGGTCTTTTAAGGGTTGTAATGGGGTTAGGGTCAAGGTAGGATTGTATTTGGCCAAGTGGACTAAAATCTGAATTCTTAATTAACTTAAACTTTTTCCACCTAACTTAAGACAATCCATGTAATCAAAGTACAAAATCTAACTATCCATTAACCATGTTTTCTACATATTTTTGCATCCTAATTCGAGTACAGTACATATGCATTGCTATCACCATTTTGTCCCCTTTTATTGTTTGCTCTTTTTTTCTTTTCTTTTATTATTTGCTCTATTTATTTATTTATAAAATGCAACCAATTCAAATAGGCTCAAAAATCTCACAGGTTTTGTGTGTTCGAGCTCTAAACCATGTTCCAGTATAATATTTCTTCAAACAAGTGTAATATTAAATTTTATTTAAATTAGTGAAATGCTCTAAAAAGTTTCTTGAAAAAGAACATATTACTTCAACCAAGTGGTAAAATATGCATAAAATCAAACAAACAAATATGCAATCAAACATGCAAATGCAACAACTAACAAGGAAAATAAAATATTGGTGTTTGAGAAGGAAATATTAACCTATGGAGATCGGTATCGACCTCCCCACACTTAAAGATTGCACCGTCCTCGGTGCATGCTGAGATGTGCAGGTGGACGGGTTTTTCCAACTGATGCTTTTCTTCAAGGATTGTGCAGATGGACTTGTTTGTCTCCCCTTTTAGAAGTTTCTCCCTTTTTCCGTCTTTGGTGGCCAGCCTGAAAGAAGAGAAAAAGAAGAATAGTAACCCAGAAATAAAGATAAGAACATAAATAAAATATTGGTGTTAATTCCAAATGATAAAGGTCTCAATTACATGGTAGTTACAACATGCAAATGAGAAAACAGTAGAAGTACATGGCAAATCAAGAGTGCAAAAATTTGCAAAAATAGGGAAGAAAGTGTGGGTAAAAAGAGATAATAAAAATTCATGTCAATGTAAAAGTAATACAGGTACAAAAGATTGGCATTGATATAAATAATATTACCTATCCAGAATAAAACAAGTCACTAAGCACCCAAAATAATTCAAGAGATGATGCAACAGTTAAATAAGAAAATTTTAACACCAAAGAAACAAAAAATTAATTAATTTAGAAAAGAAAATAAAAATATGCATAAAAGTAAGATGCAGTGAATGAAATATACAAATAAATTAAGTAAAATAAAATAAAAGATAGGAAGAATGAGAAGGGAAAGAAGAGAAAAGAAAGAAATAATAATAAGGGAAAACAAAAATAAGGATTTGGGGAAGAAAAGATAAGATATTTTGGCTAATGGGGATAATCTGTGCGCCGCATGTGACGCGGACGCGTGAGTGACGCGGTCGCGTGGTACACGATAAGGTCAGGTGACGTGGACGCGTGGGTCACGCGATCGCGTGGCCTAAATTGTGCGATTGGCGCGAGTGCAGCCTTGCGTTCGCGCAACTCTCTGTTCAGTTTGCTTATTGCCAAAATTTGGGGTGATGCGGTCGCGTGGTTGATGCGATCGCGTGGATGGCCTTATTTCCAATATGACGCGGACGCGTGGGTGACACGTTTGCATGGGAGGAATTGGGATTCTAGCACGAGTCCAGCCCTACTCCAGCACAACTTTCGGCCATGCACCCCTTTTACGTCGATTTGTTGGAGCACGCGTTCGCGTGGGCGACGCGGACGCGTGGGAGGCATTTTTCCCACATGACACGAACGTGTCAGCGACGCGGTCGCGTGGATCAATTTGTGCCAAAGGCACGCCTCCAGCCACACTATCGCGTGACTCTCTGTTCGATTTTTTTCTTTCCAATGCACTGGCGACGCGGACGCATCAGTGACACTGCCGCGTCACATGCGTGCTTCTTTTTTTTTTTAATAATGCAGTATGCAGAATACAATGCTAATATGAATGTTGTGCATGATTCTAGGTCCAATAAAATAAAATAAAACTTAAAAACAAACAAAACATACTAGAATTAAAACTGAAAAAGGAACAATCATACCATGGTGGGTTGTCTCCCACCTAACACTTTTAGTTAAAGTCCTTAAGTTGGACATTTGGTGAGCTCCCTGTTATGGTGGCTTGTGCTTGAACTCATCCAGGAATCTCCACCAATGTTTGTATCTCCAGTAACCTCCAGGGTCCCAAACTAGGCATGTAAATCCCTTAAGAAGCTTCAAACAGATTCTTAGGCTCCAGGGGTGACAAATGTCAGAGCAGATTCCAGGATCCCAAATCTTGCTTTTACACCCATTTTTGTCGGGATCCGTATTTTCCCAGCCGGGTGATAAGTAATTTGAATTCTCACTGCAGCTACCAGACAGCTTCCTAGACCCATTTAATTGAGCTTTACACCAACCTTTGTATTTAAACTTAAAGCTTCCAACCATAATGAACCTTGCAGGACAATTCTTACTACTGACCATTTTCCTCTTACTCTTAATGCCACAAAGAGCTCTAAGTTGACCATCCGTCTCCAGTAGCCCATATTCAAGTGGGATTAGAAAGCTAAGGGATATGAATTTTACCCACTTGAATGTTGTGAAGGATGACGGCAACTTAGGGGGAGGTATTTCTAACGAATTTGCAAGCTCCACTCCCTTGTGCTCTTCTCTGACAACTTCCACCTCCTTGTAAGCTTCTTCAATTTCAACCTCTTTCTCTTGGTAGCTTTCTTCCAATTCAATCTCCTCTTCACTGCTTTCCAAGGGTATGGGAGGTTGTGCTTCTTCTTCTTGAATCTCCATCTCTTGATCGACCTCTTCCAAGTCCTTAACCATGACATGCCTTGGAGGTTGTACACCCTCCTCAACATCAAATGCAACCATCTTGGAAGGAGGCTCTATGTCTTGACCTTCCCATGGAGGTACAGCATCTCTTAAGTCTGCAACCACTTCTTCCTTTTTAATAATTGCTGCTTTGTCCAGTTGTTTAAGTATAAAATTGTACTCATCCTGGATGATTTTCTTTCCATGACAACTCCTTTCAACTACTCTTTCATCTTTAAGGGTCTCTCCTACCTTTACCCGTAGGGCCTCCTCTAGCTCTTTATGAAGTATGGATTCGCGAAGATTATTCCTTCTTTCTTGTTCCATATCAATAGCATAATTGGGATCATCTTGCTCTTGGACTGATGGATGTGGGTGCTCTTCTATGGAGGGTGGTGATGGGATGAAAAGATCATTATGTGGTTGAAAAGAAAGTGCACTAGAACTTGAGGGTTGAATATTGGAGGTAGAGGGTTGGTTCATGCGGGATATAAGATTTTGGAGTGTAGAGGTGAGACCAATGATGTTAGAGATGAGTGTATTGTTATCCAATGGAGGTTGGGGTGGATCTATGTATGGCTCATTCGGTTCATAGGGTGGTTGGTATGGTGGATGTGGGTTAAGGTCATATGGAGGTAAATGGTGTAAAGGGGCTTGTGAGTTTGGTGGTCCAAAGTCATGTTGAGGAAAGGGTTCATAGGCATATGGTGGTAGTTGTTGATAGTCCATTGGAGGTGGTTGTCACCAAGAGGGTTGATCAAATCCTTGTGGCTCCTCCCATCTTTGATTGTTCCAACCTTGATGCCTGTTCTCATTGTAATTTCTTTTTCCTGCAACATAATTGTAACCAGACTCATAGCGATGGGGGTGAGAACTCATGATAACAAATAAAAAATTTAAAAACAAAAAATAAAAACAAATTGAAATTAAAAGGTTATTGAAATTTAAATTTTTAAATTTGAAAATTAGATTTTGAAATTTGAAAATTAAATTTTGAAATCTGAAATTTGAAATTTTGAATTTTAAATTTTTGAAATTTGAATTTTGAAATTTGAAATTTAAATATTGAAATTTGATTTTTGAAATAGGATAAGATAAGATTTTGAAAAAGATATGATTTTTTTTTTGAAAAAGATTTAAATTTTAAAATTAAAATTTTGAATTTAATGAGGAAAAGAGAAAAACAATAAAATGACACCAAACTGAAAATTTTTAGATCAAAACGAAGAAAACAACTAAGAACAACTTGAAGGTCAGGATGAACACAAAGAACAACTTGAAGATCAAGATGAACACCAAGAAAAAAAAATTTTCTTTTGAAAAATTTTTAATAACTAAATAAAAACCAATAACCTCTTAATTTACGAAAAGGCAAAAATAAAAACAAAAATAAAAACAAATAAACAAGAAAAAAGCAAATATTTACAATAACCAATAATAAGGCACACGTTTGCAATTTCCCGGCAACGGCGCCATTTTGAAGAACTATAGATTGATGGTTTAGAGGTTATAGTAAACTCTCGTTGCAAGTATAGTTACTAAACCAAGCAATCAACCTTTCTTACAAACGTTTTCGTTGTCACAAGTAACAAACCCCTTTAAAATTGATAACCGAGTATTTAAACCTCGGATCGTCTTCTCAAGGAATTGCAGGGAGGTGTTCTTATTATTGGTTAGGAGTCTTGTAAATTGGGGGGTTTTGAAAGTAAGAGAGAAATATGTTGAATGACAAGTAAAATAAATAATAACTATAAAATAGACTCTTGGCGAGATATGAAAACTGGAAGTCCTATCCTGGTTATCCTTATCAATTGTAATGAGAATTGAATTTTTCTCCCACTTTGTTAACCTCTAACTATGAAGGTAAGTTAAGTGGATGAATTAATTTTTATTCCTCAGGTCCTAGTCTTTCCTTGGGAAAAGTCAGAGTTATTGGAATTCGAATTAATTCTTGAAGAATTCCAATTTTCAATCAACAATGAGTTTGATACTCAAGAGTCACCAATTATTTAACCAAAGCCAAAAGGGAAAATATCTAAATTAAATTAAAAGCATTCATATAAATAAAGCAAAGAAAAATTAAATTTGAAAATACCTCGAATTGCATTCACAAAAGAAATTAAATCTAACATGGATATTCATAAATTAAATTGGAAAAATAAATAAAAGAAACATTGAACCTGAGAAGAAGTTGAAATCCTAAATCCTTTAAGAGGAATCCTAATCCTAAATCCTAAGAGAGAGGAGAGAACCTCTCTCTCTAAAAGCTACATCTAAATTATAAAAAGTAAATTATGAGCGCATGATTATGAATGGATGCATTCCCCCACTTTATAGCCTCTAATCTGTGTCTTCCGGGCTGAAAACTGGGTCAAAAACAGCCCAGAAATCGTTCCTTGCGATTTCTGTTACGTTCAGGTCGCGAGCAAGTGACGCGGAGGCGTCGTCCACGCGTTAGCGTGGATTGCAGTTTTACAGATGCGATGCGGGCGCGTCATTCACGCGTTTGTGTCACCTAACTTCAGGGCAGCTATGGTAAATTATATATCAAATCGAAGCCCCGAATGTTAGCTTTCCAACGCAACTGGAACCGCATCATTTGGACCTCTATAGTTCAAGTTATAGTCGTTTGAGTGCGAAGAGGTCAGGCTGGACAGCTTAACAGTTTCTCCAACTTCTTGTATTCCTTCCACTTTTGCATGCTTCCTTTCTATCCTCTGAGCCATTCCTGCCCTGTAATCTTTGAAATCACTTAACACACATATCAAGGCATCTAATGGTAATAAGAGAGGATTAAACATAGGGAACTTAAGGCCAAAGAAGTATGTTTTCAATCAAAGGACATAATTAGGAAGGCAAATGTAAAACCATGCAAATAGTATGAATAAGTGGGTAAAGAGTTGATAAAATCCACTCAATTGAGTACAAGATAAACCATAAAATAGTGGTTTATCAACCTTTAAGCAACACAATCAAAGCCATTACTCAGTTGTGATCAAGTCATGCTTTCTTTTAGTTAACCATTCATAACTATCTCTGACTGTATACATCTTTGAGTTATTTATGGACCAAAACCAACCAAAAGCTACTCCTTTTGTTGACTCAGTTTAAAAGCTAGCAAGTTCTAATGCAGATTATCAAAAAGAGGCGTATACAACTAACCCAAATGCCATTGACTATCCCTTCATACATTCCTTACAGTAAGAGCAGTATTTGAAATGTGAATGAAAGGGAACATGTCAGCCAATCTTCCCCATGACAGCCACCTATCATACCAAAAGGATTGAGAAAGATATCTATTGCACCAAAAGAAACTTTCCTTGAGCTTTGTAATAGTTTGTATAATATTCCTCCAAATTCTAAAAGCATGTTTGGAACACCTGCCTCCATGTGTATATTCCCTGAAACCCAGAGTTTATCCGGATGCTTGAGAGCTGCCAAATTAGCTTTTCAAAGAAAGCAATATTAACACAACAAGAATCTCTAATTCCAAGATCTCCATACCTCTTAGGGGTAACCACCTTGCTCCAATTCATAAGACTAAGTCTTTTCTTATCAATTTTTCCTTTCCATGAGAATGAACTCATGATAGAATCTAATCTATTACAAATAGTGACAGAAAAATGATTATTTGCATTTGATAAATCAGGAGAGAGGAGGTCACTAACTTAATAAGGCATATCTTTTCAGCTCTATTCAAAAGTCTGCCCTTTCAGTTAGCCAATCTATTTTCTACCTTATCCACAATACTCTAAAAGAATGTTCTGCTGACTCTGGCATGAGAGGGAGTGACACCGAAATATATAGCCAAATTTTAAGTGAAACGAATACTAGAAACCTAGTAAAGACATCCTTTCATCCTTTCTTCTATTAGAGACATTCCTAAAACAAAGTACCTTGGATTTATGGAGATTCATCTTCAAAACTGAAGCCCTGCAAAAAGATCCATTAACTTTATAACCATCTCCACTTGAGATTTCCTAGATTCACAAAAGAAAATGAGGTCATTAGCGAACATTGAATGAGAAATTTTAGGCCCCTTTTAAAATAGCAATAGGCTTCCATGGGCCCTCTTTTACTTGCTTTAAAAAGAAGCAGGCAAGTCTCTCCATGCATAGCACAAAAAGGTAAGGAGATATAAGGCCTTTGTAAGGAGCAAAACTTTTAAGCTGATTTCCATTCCAAAGCACTAAGAGAAAAGAAGAGTGGATACAGTTCATGATCAGGTTAATAATACATCTAGAAAAGCCAAAACAACCAAGTGTATGTTCAAGAAAGCTCCAATATATTCTATCATAAGCCTTCCCTAGATCAATCTTGAAACCAAGAGCTCCATGCCTAGATTTTGTCGGTTTCATGAAGTGGAGTGTCTCATGAGCTATGATGATATTTTTGAGAGCTCCTCTTCCAGGAATAAAACTACCCTGTGATTAGGCCAATGATATTAATAAAGAAGGGTCTCAATCTATTAACAAGTACCTTAGTAATGATTTTGTATATTACATTACACAAGCTGATGGGTCTCACCTCTCTCACCTTGATCAGCTCATCCACTTTAGGTATGAGAACAATAAGAGTTTTACCAATAAGCTACTCTCCCATGAAAGCACTTCTCAGAACTTGTCACACATCAACATCCAAAATATTCCAATACTCTCTAAAAAGAGGATCTAGGGCTTTAAGAGGACTCATAATATTAATCGTTGATTTAACCCCCAACATAGTCATAGATTTTAGCAAAGAATCATAGGTCTCCTTACTAGGGGACGGTGGAGGCATATCCCCCATACTATCCAATTCAATATTTTCAACTAAACAAAAAATATCTCTAAAAAAAGAAAGAGCTTCCTATTGAAGAACATCAACATTATCGGACCAAGATCTATCCTAAACAAATAATCTCTGGATTTTATTAATTTTTCTTCAGCTAATGGTTTGCATATGAAAAAATCTATTGTTCCTATCTCCATATTTCACCCAAATCTCACGAGATTTTTGGTACCATAATATCTCTTCCTGAAGCAAAAACTGGTTGTACTCCTCCATCATCTCTTTTTTCTTCATTTTAAGAGTCAAAGAATCCCAGTTGTCCAACATCTTCTGAATACCATCAATTTGATTCTCCAGTTCTTTTTTCCTAACAAAAATGTTACCAAAGAATTTATAATTAAATTTCAAAAAATTATTTTGAACTTCAACAAGCTGCTAGAGACATTAAGACTATGTTTGGTTTTGAGAACAAGACAAGACAACACACTGGAAATAAGACACGAAAGACAGAGGCACAAAAATTAGTGTTCTTATATTTTGTTTGGTGATAAACTAGAACAAATTATAAAAGTTCAATTTTACTCTCATTTTTTTATGCAAAAAATTTGAGAAAAAAATATAGTGATAAAAATATAATTATAAAAATTTGATGAGAATCATGAAAAAAATGAAAAATAAGTTGTGTGATTGCGTTCAATTCTGATAACAAGATAAGACAAGACACTAAGAACAAGACACAAATGGCAGAGACACAAAAATTAGTATTCTTATATTTTGTTTGGTGATAAACTAGAACAAATTATGAAAGTTCAATTTATTCTCATTTTTTCATTCAAAAAATTTGGAAAGAAAAGTATAATAATAAAAAATATAATTATGAAAAATTTACATGAATAATGAAAGAAAAATAAAAAAATAACTTGTATCTCTTATTAATGCGTGTTTCTATGTCTTTTCTATCAGGATGGATACAAAATACACTAATTCAGTATCTCTAGATATAATATCTCTATCTATATCTCATCTACCAAATATAATTTTGTATCTTTGTATTCTTATCTTAGTGTCTCGTGCCTATAAACAAACGCATCCTAAGAGATGCTTTATTCCATGAAAATTGAATAACTTTCTATAATGAGGATGTGACACCCAAGTCGTCTCAAATCTAAAAGGGCAATTACCCTTCTTATGCTTCAGCCCACAGCAACGGATGAAGATCGGGCTATGATCTGAATATAACTTACAAAGAACTTTCGCAAAAGCTTTAAGAAAAAGTAGTCTCCAATCACCATTTACACAAACCTTGTCTAGTCTTTTAGCCATTTCTTTGCCTCCCTAAGTATTTTTGCTAGAAGCTCCACGCACATTCCATGTAATAATATTAAAATTTTCTTTTATCATCTTAACAGAAAAAAAATGAGGAACCCCTAAACTAAAATTAAGCAATGCCCAGCTAAAGAGAATTAGGAACATCTCCCAAACCCTTGTCTTGCTTATCATCGCCAAATTCCAACACATGAGTCATGATCTTCTTCTCGACAACCATGTTATCCACCTTCAGATGGATGTCACCAGTGCTCTATCGGTTGCTCTCCCCATCGGGAGTATCTTAAAGCGATGCCAGACGCTACCGCTTATGCTTCCCTAAGATGATCAGCATTCCAACAGCATTTGGTGGAGTTCCAACATCATTTGGGAGCTCACGTGGTAAAACAGCGGGGCTAAGAGCCCAAAAAGAATTACAAAGCTGAGATTAATCTAGGGGTAGAAACCCTCTACAATCATCATTTAGAATGAGCTGTAAAATATGTGAGGAGAGATCCACAAATTGAAAGCTTGGGGGACACTAAAGACTCTTCCTAGCCAAGAGGTCCGCACCTCTATTGCCTTCACGGAAGGTTTGTGATGAGCGGATATTTTACACGCTTTTTGGCATCATTTTCATATAATTTTTAGTATGTTTTGTTTAAATTTTATTAAGTTTTCATAGGTTTTAGTGTTAAATTCAAATTTTTGGATTCTACTTTGAGTTTTTTTTTTATGCAATTTCAGGTATTTTTTGGCTGAAATTGAGGAGCTGGAGCAAAAATCTGATTCGGAGACAGAGAAAGCACTGCAGATGTTGTCCGGATCTGAGCTCCTTGCACTCTAAAGAGCATTTCTGGATCTACAGAAGTCCAAATGGGTGTTAAAATCACATTTTTGGATTCTACTATGAGTTTTTGTATTTTTGGGCAATTTCAGGTATTTTCTGGCTAAAATTGAGGAGTTGGAGCAGAAGTTTGATTCAAAGACAGAGAAAGCACTGCAGATGCTGTGTAGATCTGACCTACCTGCATTTGGAAGAGCTTTTCTGGAGATACAGAAGTTCAAATGGAGCGTTCTCAATGGCTATGGAAAGCTGACTTTCAGAGCTTTCCAAAAATGTATAATAGTCCATACTTTGCTTCATAATAGAATGCCCAAAACTGGCATCCAACGCCAGTTTCCTTCCCCAATCCAGGCATCCAATGCCCAAAGGAGGAGACCAGCACCCAAACGCCCAAAGAGGATCCCCTAGCCAGCATTCAACGCCCTAGATAGGCCTCCTAGCACATGGATCTCATCAAAGCACAGTCCAAACACACACCAAGTGGGCCCCAGAAGTAGATTTTAGCACTAAAAAGACTGTTTTACCCTTCTTATGTAATCCTTAGTCATTAGTTTAGTATTTAAGGGATATTTTACATAATCATACAGACCTCTATGCCATATTTTCGTTTATCATTGTATTTCCTATCAGTATGAGTTTCTAAACCTCCTAGGTTGAGGGGAGGAGCCCTGCTGAGTTTTATGGATTAATAAAAGTTTTACTGTTTCTCTTGAATTCATGTTTGATTTAATTCTAAGATGTATTTTCGTTCTTCAACATGATGAACGGGATGATCCGTGACAATCATCTTCGTTCTTCATACTAAGACCGTGTGCCTGACAACCACCCGTGTTCTTCTTGGGTTCGTGTGAATACTTAAGTACAAAGCATTAAACCGCCAGCTTGACTATACATCTCTTAAACGGCTAATCCACAACTTCGTTGGGGACTTCTCGAGACACCAGTTCAGCAGAGGTATGGGGAGATTAGGGTCTCTGTGGTAGAGGCTAGAATCAAGGCCAACATCCTCTGATCCAGAAGATTCGACCTTGTCTCTGGCGTTTTGAGTAGGATCACCAAAGAGAATGGACTGCAGAAACTTCACCCTCAATCAGAATGGATCTGCACTAACCCTGGGATTCAGATCTGGAGGAATATTAGCGGCTGCTCAAACTAGCGTCAATCACATACAGCCTGCCATAGAAGAAATCATTTACAATTGAAGAAGACAGTTCAGAGTTAATCCAGAAGGAGAAGGCAACTCCAAGCCTTAACCACCTTCTTATCATAGTTTACACGACTTCTGAGTTCTGATTACCCTTTTTCATTCCTTTTATTCTTTTAACCAAATTCAAACCAATAACTCTTCTATCCGCCTGACTAAGATCTGCAAGATAACCATAGTTTGCTTCAAACCACAATCCTCGTGGGATCGACTCTGACTTGCTCAGGTATTACTTGGACGACCCAGTGCACTTGTTGGTTCAGCTGTACGAAGCGTGGGGATTCGTGCACCAAGTTTTTGGTGCCGTTGCCGGGGATTGTTCGAGTTTGGACAACTGACGGATTATCTTGTTCCTTAGATCAGGTATTGTCTTTAATTTTGTTAGAGTCTTTTATTTTATTTTTCTATTTTCAAAAAATCAAAAACCTTTTTCAAAAAAAAAATTTTTCTTTTCTTTGTTTAATCTTTATTTTTGGTTTGAGTCTTTTATTTTTGTTCTTGTTGAAATTTTCGAAATTTTTTAGTCTTTCTTTCAAAAAAAAATTCAAAATAGTTTTTTTGTTTGAATCTTGTGTCAATTTGGTGTCTTCTTGTGTCTTTTCTTTAATTTTTCAAAAATTTTGTGTTTGGTTTTCAAAAATTCTAAGTTTGGTGTCTTTTGTATGTTCTTGGTGTTCTTCTTAATCTTCAAAGTGTTCTTGTTTTTTTTTTTTTATCTTAAAAATTTTTAAGTTTGGTATCTTTTTAGTGTTTGTCTTCAAATTTTCGAAAACTTAAGGTCCTAGATCTAAAAATTTTAAGTTTTGTGTCTTTTACTTATTTTTCTCTTTCTTCATTAAATTCAAAAAATCAAAAAAATAAAATATCTTTTCTTATCTTTTAATTAATTTTTCGAAAATCTTAATTAAAAATTCAGATTTTAATTTCAAATTTTTATCTTATCTTATCTTAGTTTTAAATTTCAAAATCAAATCTTTTCAAAAATCATATCTTTTTCAATACTTATCTTATCTTTTTATCTTTCTTTAAAATTCAAAAATTTAAAATTCAAAATTAAAAAATCTTATCTTATCTTATTTCAAATTCAAATTTTAAAATTCAATTTTCAAAATTTAAATTTCAATTTTCAATTTTAAAAATTAAACCTTTTCAAAAATTCAAATCTTTTTTAAATCTTTATCTTATCTTGTTGACTTTTTCAAAATTCAAATTTTAAAATTTCAAAATTTAAAATTTTAAATTTTAAATTTTAAATTCAAATATTTTCTAATCTTCTATCTTATCTTGTTTTCAAATCTTTTTTAATTAGTTACTTATCTTCTCTCTCTTCTTTTTCAAAACTTCCCAACTAATTCTTCTCTCTTCTAATTTTCGAAAACTCTTCTTCTATTTCTCTCTCTTCTTTTTCGAAATTCATAATTAAATTTTCAACTCCTTTTAATTTATTAACCCTTATTTTTTGAAATAAATAAATAAATAAAATAAAATAAAAAATATTTTAATTCTTGCTTATCTTTTCTACTTCTATTTATTTGAACTCTTCTTCTACTTCTTCTATCTTCATTCTTCTATCTTCCTATTCTTTCTTCACATCTCACTGGGAGCTCTCTATACTCAAATCAGACATAGAAGCTTTCTTTCTTTCTTTCTTTTCTTCTTTTCTTGTTTATGACCATGAACATGGATAAAGAACCTCTCTTTAATCTTGATCCTGAACCTGAGAGGACTTTAAGGAGGAGCTTACAACAAATTAAAGCACAACACTCCAGAAGAAACCTTTCAAAAAATTTTGAACAAGAAGCTGAAGACATGGCCGAACTTGAAGTAGAGGCAAGAAAGATTCTTGGTGACTTTACCATGCCTACCTCTAACTTCTATGGCAGAAGTATCTCTATACCTGCTATTGGAGCTAACAATTTTGAGTTTAAGCCTCAATTAGTCTCTCTTCTGCAACAGAATTGCAAGTTTCATAGACTTCCACGGGGAGATCCACATTAGTTCCTAGATGAATTCTTGCAGATCTATAATACTGTTAAGACCAATGGAGTGAATCCTGAGGTCTACAAACTTATGCTCTTTCCTTTTACTGTAAGAGACAGAGCTAAGATATGGTTGGATTCTCAACCTAAAGAGAGTCTAGACTCTTGGGAAAAGCTGGTTAATGCTTTTCTGGCTAAATTTTTTCCTCCTCAAAGGATGAGTAAAATTAGAGTGGAAGTTCAAACCTTTCGACAAAGAGAAGGTGAATCCCTCTATGAAGCTTGGGAAAGATACAAGCAACTGATCAGGAGATGTCCTCCTGACATGCTCTCAGAATGGTCTATCTTATGAGTTTTCTATGATGGTCTATCTGAGATGTCCAAAATATCATTGGACAGCTCTGCAGGTGGATCACTCTACTTGAAGAAAATGCCTGCAGAAGCAAGAGAACTCATTGAGATGGTTAAAAATAACCAATTCATGTACACCTCTGAGAGAAACCCTGTGAACAATGGGATCTCTCAGAAGAAAAGAGTTCTTCAAGTTGATACTCTGAATGTCATATTAGCTCAGAACAAGATCTTGACCCAGTAGGTCAACATGATCTCTCAGCATTTGACTGGAATGCAAGCTGCAGCTGGCAGCACTCCGGAAGCTTCTTTTGAAGTAGAAGCTTATGATCCTAATCAACCCACCATAGAGGAAGTGAATTACATGGGAGAACCCTATGGAAACACCTATGATCCTTCATGGAGGAATCATCCTAACCTCTCATGGAAGGATCAACAGAAATCTCAGCCAGGTTTCAATAATAATCAAGGTGGAAGGAACCAAAATAGGTTCAACAATAGACCACCATTCCCATCTTCTTAAGGGAATATGGAGACTCCTAAGCAGAGCCTTTCTGACTTAGTCACTCTAGTTTGCAACCTCTCTAAGACCACTCATAGTTTCATAACTAAAATAAGGTCCTCCATCAGAAATTTCGAGGTACAAGTTGGTCAACTGAGCAAGGGAATCCCTGAGACCCCTCCTAACACTCTTCCTAGCAACACTAAGGTGAACCCAAGAGAAAAGTGCAAGGCCATCACCATAGAGGTAGAGGCCGAATTTGGAGAAACTGGGATGGCATTGAACGCCAGTGAGGAAGATCTCACTGGGTGTTCAACGCCTAACCAGGCAGCAAAGCTGGCGCTGAACGCTAGTGAGGAAGCCATCACTGGGTGTTCAACGCCCATCCTGGCAACAGAGCTGGCATTGAACGCCAGCCAGGGAACATTGGCTAGGCGTTCAACGCCCAAACAAGCAGAAATTCTGGCGCAGAACGCCAGTGAGGAAGCCCTCACTAGGCGTTCAACGCCCCAACGGACAGGGAAGCTAGCATTGAACGCTTGCCAGGACATCTTTGCTAGGCGTTCAACGCCCAAAATGATAAGGGAACTAGCGTTTAACGCCAGTAAGGGTATACAGCATGGGCATTCAATGCCCAAAGAGCCATTAGAGCTGGCGTTAAACGCCAGTAATAGCACACCCTCTGAGTTCTCAATACCTACTCAAGAAATCCCTATCCAAGAACTAAAGGAAGCCAAGGCTCATAGAGAGACCATAGAGGTTCCTTTGCATGCACTTCTGTAGTGCATGAGTTCTGATGAACACTCATCCTCTGATGAGGATGAAGACACAAGGGAAGAGCAAGTTGCTCGGTACCTAAGATCTCTAGCTACCTCAAGCTTCCAGATCCTGGACGCTTCCTGATTCCTTGCACCATAGGCACCATAACCTTTGAGAATGCTCTATGTGACTTAGGATCAAGCATAAACCTCATGCCACTCTCTGTAATAGAGAAGCTGGGAATCTTTGAGGTACAAGCTGTAAACATCTCACTAGAGATGACAGACAAGTCAATGAAGAAGCCATGTGGCTTAGTAAAGGATGTCTTGGTAAAGGTTGAAGACCACTACATCCCTAAAAACTTCATAGTCTTAGACATAGGAGAGGATGAGGATGATTCTATCATCCTCGAAAGACCTTTCCTGGCTACTGCAGATGCCATGATTAATGTGGCAAAGGAAGAAATGGTTTTCCAACTAGGAGAGGACTACATCTTGTTCAAGATGTCCAATCCCAATTCTCCCTCTGATAAGCAAGGGACAATGGTGTAACATCTAGTGTTACAACCATCTCTTTCCGTGCAAAGCTGTACTAAACCCCCAAACTTCAATTTTAAGTTTGGTGTTGGGCAGCCATTAACAAGCACTGAGAACAAAGGTACTCAGAAGAAAGTACCTAAAGGCTGGAAGGACAAGAAAGTCCCCACTGAAGGCTTCTCACCTAGCATGAGAGTTGTCTTCACCAAGAAACCAATCATACCACATACAGTGAGTCGTATCCTATTTCTAGAGCATGTGGAGCTCATTCATGAAAAGACAGGAAGAAAGTTTACTATAAAGGGCAAACTTCTGAGCCCATACTCACCTCCGTAAGGAGCTAACCGTCAAGCTAGTGACATAAAAGAAGCGCTTGTTGGGAAGCAACCCAACCTTAATTAATTATTTTTTTTCTTTCATTTTTTTCTTTAAGTTATTTTTTTAGGATCATGATCATGCGCAACAGTCAGAACAGAGACAGAAATGTTCAGCAGTGAAAACAGAACACTCTAGATGGAGTGTTGCTGGCATTGAATGCCAACCAGGTAGCAGACCTTGGGCGTTCGACGCCCCCAATGGGCAGCATAGCTAGCGTTGAACGCCAGCCTGGCAGCAGACCATGGGAGTTCAAACGCCAGTGCAGAGGGCAGGGAATCTGAATTTCCTAACCTCTTAGGACCAATGGGTCCCACAGCATCCTTACCTACCCCACTTTTTTCTCTCTCTTTCACACTTTCCTATACACTCTTCCCTATAAATGCTAGCCCAATCACATCTATATCACTTCCCTAAAACCATCATAACTCCCACCAACTCCCACACACTTAAAAATTAAATTTCCCTCCCAATTACCCACCCATGGCTGAACCCAACCCTACCCCTTCCTATAAATACCCCTCCTTCTAACCCTTCATACACACACACTTCATACACTCATAAGCCCCATTTGGCCGAGCACTCTTTCTCCCTCTATCCCATTTTATTTTCTTCTTCTTCTACTCTATTCTTCTCTTTTCTTTATTTTTGCTCGAGGACGAGCAAAGGTTTTAAGTTTGGTGTGAGAAAAGTGTTGCTTTTTGCTTTCCATTACCACTTATGGCACCATAGATTCGAGAATCCTCTAGAAAGAGGAAAAGAAAGGCAGTAGTCGCCACTTCTAAATCTTGAAAGATGGAGAGATTCATCACAAAACCCCACCAAAAACACTTCTATAAAGTAGTGGCCAAAAAGAAAGTGAACCCTGAGGTCCCTTTCAAACTCAAGAAGAATGAGTATCCGAAAATGCGAAGAGAGATCCGGAGAAGAGGTTGGGAAGTCCTAACCAATCTCATTCAAGATGTTGAAATTTTAATAGTGCAAGAGTTCTATGCTAATGCATGGGTTACTAAAAACCATGACACTAGTGTGAATCCAAATCCAAAGAATTGGTGCACCATGGTCTGAGGGAGAATCTTAGATTTCAGCCTGGAAAGTATGAGGTTGGCATTCAACTTACCTCTGATGCAAGGAGACCCACATCCTTACACTAGGAGAGTCAACTTTTATCAAAGACTGGATCAAGTACTCTCAAACATCTGTGTGGAAGGAGCACAGTGGAAAAGGGATTCCCAAGGCAAGCTCATTCAACTAAGAAGGCTTGACCTCAAGCCCAAAGCTAGAGGATGGTTAGAATTCATCCAATGCTCTATCATCCCCATTAGCAACCGGTCAGAAGTGACTATTGAACAAGCCATCATGATCCATTGCATCATGATTGGAAATGAGGTGGAAGTACATGAGGTGATTCCTCAAGAGCTGTACAAGATAGCTGAAAAGCCATCCACCAACTCAAGTTTGGCATTCCCACACCTCATCTGTCATCTATGCAATTTAGATGGAATTGTCATAGAAGGAGACATCTTCATTGAGGAGGACAAGCCCATCACTAAGAAGAGGATGGAGCAAACTAGAGAGCATGCACAAGAGCCTGTGCAGCCGCCTCAGTATGAGATCTCTGAGATGCCTCAAGGGATGTATTTTCCTCTTCAAAGCTATTGTGTGCTTAAGAACTCTGGACACCTCTATCTGGGGATTCTAGCAAAGCTGAATCACAATCTGAAAGGGTTCACCCAGTTAAAGTGTCTCTAGAATTTATGTATCCGGTGGTAATACTGAAAAACAAAGTGCTTAGGGTCACGGCCAAGACTCTAAAAGCTGTGTTCAAGAATAAAAAAGAAATGAACTAGGAGAATCAATAATATCATCTGGATTCCAAGTTCCTAAAGAGACCAACATTTCTGAGTTTCAATGGATAGTGAGATGCCAAAACTATTCAGAAGCAAAAAGCTACTAAGTTCCGCTCATCTAATTGAAACTGAGCTTCATTGGAAACTCTGAGATTTACTTTATCTTACTCTTATTTTTATCCTACTGTGTTTTTAGTTGCTTGGGGACAAGCAACAGTTTAAGTTTGGTGTTGTGATGAGTGGATATTTTATACGCTTTTTGGCATCATTTTCATCTAGTTTTAGTATGTTTTGTTTAATTTTTATTAAGTTTTTATAGGTTTTAGTGTTAAATTCACATTTTTGGATTCTACTTTGAGTTTGTGTGTTTTTATGCAATTTCAAGTATTTTCTGGCTGAAATTGAGGAGCTGGAGCAAAAGTCTAATTCAAAGACAGAGAAAGCACTGTAGATGATGTCCGGATCTGACCTCCTTGTACTCGAAAGAGCTTTTCTGGAGTTACAGAAGTCGAAATGGAGCGTTCTCAATAGCTATGGAAATTTGACTTTCAGAGCTTTCCAGCAATGTATAATAGTCCATACTTTACTTCAGAATAGAACACCCAAAACTGGCGTTCAACGCCAGTTTCCTGCCTTATTCCAAGCATCCAGCGCACAAATGAGGATACCAGCGACCAAACACCCAAAGAGGATCCTCTAGACAGCGTTCAATGCCCTAGAGGCCTCCTAGCACGTGGATCTCATCAAAGCTCAGCCCAAACACTCACCAAGTGGATCCCAGAAGTGGATTTTAGCACTAAAAAGATTTTTTTACACTTCTTATGTAATCCTTAGTCATTAGTTTAGTATTTAACGGGTATTTTACATAATCATACATACCTCTATGCCATATTTTTGTTTATCATTATATTTCCTATCAGTATGAGTTTCTAAACCTCCTAGGTTGAGGGGAGGAGTCCTGCTGAATTTTATGGATTAATAAAAGTATTACTGTTTCTCTTCAATTCGTGTTTGATTTAATTCTAAGATGTATTTTCGTTCTTCAACATGATGAATAGGATGACCCATGACAATCATTTTCGTTCATCATACTAAGACCGTGTTCCTGACAACCACCCGTGTTCTTTTTGGGTTCGTGTGAATACTTAAGTGGAAAGCATTAAACCGCCAGCTTGACTATACATCTCTTAGACGGCTAATCCACGACTTCGTTGGGGACTTCTCGAGACACCAGTTCATTCGAGGTATGGGGCGATTAGGGTCTCTGTGGTAGAGGCTAGAACCAAGGTGCAGCATCCTCTAATCTGGAATATTCGACCTTGTCTTTGGCGTTTTGAGTAGGATCACCAAAGAGAATGGACTGTAGGAACTTCACCCTCGATCAGAATGGATCCGCACTAACCCTGGGGTTCAGATCTGGAGGAGTATTGGTGGCTGCTCAAACCAGCGTCAATCACATACAGCCTGCCATAGAAGAAATCATTCACAATTGAAGAAGATAGTAAAACCAGAATTAATCTAGAAGGATAAAGCAACTCCAAGCCTTAACCCCCTTCTTATCATAGTTTACACGACTTCTGATTCTGATTACCCTTTTTCATTTCTTTTATGCTTTTAACCAAATTCAAACCAATAACTCTTCTATCCGCCTGATTAAAATCTGTAAGATAATCATAGATTGCTTCAAACCACAATCCTCGTGGGATCGACCCTGACTCACTTAGGTATTACTTGGACGACCCAGTGCACTTGTTGGTTCAGCTGTATGAAGCGTGGGGATTCGAGCACCAGTGTGCCTGAATTCAATCCTCCATTCTCTATTTATCAGACCATCAATGCTTCTGATTATGGGGTCAGAATGGTCTCTGCGCTTGCTCTTGTTAAAATTTAATTCCAGGACAGCCCTCGAGTTCATCTCCACAACAACTTTTCTAAACCCAAGTTCCCATGTCATATTAATTATTAAGGCCATTTCTCAAACCCTACATCTCTGCTTGATATGCAGAGCAAGAACCAATATTATGCATAAATCCTGCTACCTATCTGCTGTGTTCATCTCTTATGAGTCCTCTACATCCAGCAAATCCCAGATTTTCTTAAGAGGAACCATCTATATTTATTTTGATCCATCCGTGTGGTGGGGGGTTCCACCAAATTTCTGCCTCAATCTTCCTTCTTCTTTCTTTAATGCTCAACTCTCTTTAAAAAAACTACATGCACTGAATTTATAAAGTTATAATCATTGATCGAGTATCTTCCAGTCTTTTAAAAGGTGGAGCAAAGATTTCACGGTTCCTCCAATTCTAGAGCATCCAAGTGGAGATAAGAAAAACTAAAGTCCAATCATTTTGGTTGCGGTTTCCAATTTGTTCAATCAAATTCCAGCAAAACCAGAAATTAAAGGGAGCTCTGAAGAAAAATTATACCTTATAAGGGTGTATTAAACGTGTCCATAAACTTGAAGCACCAGTACAGTCTCTCAAAACATGTTCCAAGGTTTCTGGATATTCGTTGCATCTGTTGCAGTAGGAGGAGATGCCAAAAAAACGTGCACGACGTTCTGAGGTTAGCAGTTTCTTGTGAAAGGCCAGCCAGTTAAATATTTTAATTCTTTAAGGCCCTTTCCACCTCCAAAGGAGTTCCCAACTTCTATCTTGTACTCCCAGGGCTTGATAGATGCTCTTGTAAGCACTTGAAATCGAAAAATCTCCATGAGAGGTAAGGCCCCACATTATTTTGTCCTCCTCTAAATCTTCACTAGGGGGCATTTGAGCTCTGATTTTTTCGACAATGTTTATGGGAAGAAGTTGACAAAGCAAAGGTATGTTCCAATTTTTATCTGGGAGCACATATTTCGTGGCTTTGCAATTAATATTATCTGCTTCAATAAGTGTCGTAGTGTATTCTAAAAGAGGATTTTCCTTTCTAATCCATCGGTCCCTCCAAAAGCATATAGATTGGCCATTGCCCATAGCAAATATGACATTGTCTCGAACCTTATTCCAAAGTTTATACATGTTACGCTAAAGATTTGAATCATTAGATGACATAGGAAATTCTTGAAGAAGATTTTTGCCCCTTCGATACTTCCCATAAAGGACTGAAACCCATAGCTCCTCTAGCTCTTTTAAAACCCTCCACAGAGTTTTCATAATAAAGGTGTCATTCATGCATGAAAGCTTTCTAAACCCCAGACCACACAGTTTAGGGGGTTTACACAGAAGCTCTCAACTCACAGCGTGCATTCTTCTTCTAGTGGCTACTTCTCCGCAAACAAATTAGCATTGTAATCTCTCTACCTCATCACAAACGTCTTTTGGTATAAGAGCATAACTCATATCAAAATTCAAGATTGGCCCTATAACAGATTTGGCAAGAGTGATCCGTCTTACTAGAGATAGACAGTTAATTTTCTACCCTTTCAACTTATTTCTTACTCTATCAATAGCCGATTTATTCCTCTCATTCCCCCTTCTTTGATTAGTGAAAAAGGCCCCTAAGTAGCATCCTAAATAGTCTACTTTTTTAAATCTACTTCTTCATTTAATATCTTCCCTAGTCCCAGTTTCAACATTTTTTTAGAAGTAAACTGAAGTCTTGTTTGCATTTATTTTTAAGCCAGATGCTAGGCTAAAGGAGTTTAGCATTTGCATAACAATCTCTATTTTCTTGTAGGAAGCTTCTGTGAAAACAAGAAGATCATTAGCAAACAACAGGTGGAATATAGGAGGACCTTCTTTTCCAGCACGCATAGGCTTTCATTTACCGCTTTCCACATGTTCTTCTATAGCTTGAGATAATTTATCAACAGCATTAACAAAGAGGTAAGGGGAGATTGGGTCCCCTTGCCTAATGCCTCTAGACGATTGAAAGAAATTTGATTTGCATCCATTCCATAACAAAGAATATGATACTGATGAGACGCAAGCCATTATGATTTTCACCATCTGAGCCGAATATCAAACTCTCTTAGGCAGCCTTGTAAAAACTCCCAATTCAACCTATCATAAGCTTTCTCAAAGTCTATTTTGATGGTCATAAACTTATTTTTTCCCTTTATCTTCTTCATAGTTTATACCATTTTCTTAGCAATTATAATGTTGTCATGTATCACCCTTCCCGGTATAAAGCTCGACTGATTTGATGTATCCTGTCTTTAAATGTGGGTTTAATTATTTCTACCAGAATTTTTGTTGGGCATTTGTAAACCACATTGCATAGAGTAATTGGCCAGAATTGTACAATGAACTCAGGCTATTGGACTTTTGGAATAAGGGCAATAAGAGTTGTGTTGACACTGCTTATATTCTTCGGATCTGTCCACATCATGGAAATAAATTAACAAAGAAAAGGCATAATGGTATACCACTGGTCTTGGAAGAAGTATGCTGAAAAGCCAACTTCACTCAGTGCCTTGAAAGGGCCTATCCTGAATAATGCTTGTCTAATTTCCTCCACTGATGGGCATCTCACTATGTCTCTCTGGTGAGTAGCATTCATACTCGGATATGTCGTGTTAAGTTGAAATTGAGGCCTATCATGATCCTCTTCCCTAAACAGCTCCTTGAAATAATTTCTTGCTAAACTGTTCATCTCTTCTTGGTCTTCAATCCAAGCTCCGTCCTTGCTTCTAAGTTTCACAATACAGTTTTTATGCCTTCTAATAAAAGTTTTTGTATGGTAAAAGCGTGTATTTCGATCTCCATCAACAATCTATTGGTGTCTCAACTTTTGTAGCCAAAAAACCTCCTCCCTGTCTAGGATAATGTTCAACTCGCTACTCAGCTCTTTTTCGAGGTCATCTAGAAAAGGATTAGTGCCATAAGAAGGAGAATTTTGAATACTAGCTATCCTGTTTAGAAGCCTTCTTTTTTCCTTAAAGAGGTGTCCAAAAACATCCCTATTCTATTATCTAAGATCATCAGAGAGGGACTTTAGGACTATTGGAATGGTTAGATTCTTCTTCTAAGCTTCATTAACAAAATTACTGAAATCCGGGTGAGTTTTTCACATCGCTTCAAATCCAAACGGCTTTTCTCCTCTATCAACTCTAGAGGGGAAAAGATTACCCATAAGCGGATGATGGTCTGAGTTCACCCTAGGTAAAACTTTAATTCTCGCCTCTTAAAATTGAGTCTGGCAAGAAGCATTAGATAGAGCCCTATCTAACCTTTTAAAGACACTATCTAAACCATCCCTAGCTCTACCTTTCCAAGTGAACTTAGTACCAAAAGAACCTAAGTCGATAAGCTTGCAATCTTTAATCTATCTTTGGAAGTGGTGACAAGCATGAATATCTATTCTCGCTCCACCCTTCTTTTCTATATCATCTAGAATGTCATTGAAGTCACCTATCAACATCCAAAGGGCAATCATGTTGTTGGCAATGTTCAGCACTTCCTCAGCAAATATTTTTCTAATTCCTTCTTGTGGACTTGTATAAACCGTAGTGAGGAACCACAAACCATTCTTTCTACCATTCACTTCCATATGCACAAATTGATGGTGAGAGCTAACAATTCTGAGGTTGAGTTCCTGTTTACTCCAAAGAACCCAAATTCCACCAACGAAACCCTTCGCCTCTTCCCTATGTGCAAACTCCAAGCCCAAGTTCTTGACAACTTCATTAGCTTTTTCTCCACTACACTTAGTCTCGAAAAGCAAAATAATATCTGAATTTTTCTGGCACCTTATTTCTTTGAGAGTGCAAATTGACGCATTATTCACAATTTTCCTTATATTCCAAGCGATAATAATCATTATATGATAAAAGAAAAGAGAGAGTAGGAAAAAACAGAGAAGAGCTACACAGCCCCTCTAAGCACACTGCATGTTCTCTGATGTTAAAGGTTCTCCTTCTTGATTCTGTCCTACACCTTGCAAGCACTAGTGTTCAACTTGCTTCATTGCTTGTATCATCTCGTAAGTGTCAATTATCCCAACATCCGAGAGTTTTGGTTCTAGAGAGTCTTCTCTTGTGTGAATGTTCTCTTCAGTATCAATTTCACTTTGAGAATCTGTTTGACTCACCAAACTTTGAGAAATCCAGTTTTCCTAGAATTTAGCTGGGTGGAAAAGCAGGGCCATATTATGAGGAGTTTTTTTAGCGGATTGATATTGGGAGGTTTGCACATTTTGGGCTGGTTGGAAATTGACGTTGTTTTGTGTTGGCAGCTGGTGGGGGGTCAAGTTTTGTGTTCTAGTGGGTGCAGATTGAGCCAAAGTGGTTGGGCTGGGATTAAAGGTTATGTTTGAAGGATGTTGTGGGGCATTTTTTTTTTGGGCTTTTCGGTCTAAGTGGGTTGGCTTGATTCTTCTTAAAGGTTGCTGGATCTATTGGGGTGTTCTTTATCATTTTTTTTTTCATTTTATCCTTTATTCCCCTAACGTTATCCTCTTGAGCCTCGTTATTACCGTTATGTTCATTTAGATTTTCTTCTCTCAGTACTGCAAAACGGGTAGAATGTTCTCCACCCACGTTCCCAGAATCCTTTTCCTTTCTTTTCTCTTCAGAGCTTGTACCTTCTCCATCTTTCAAATATTTTTTTCCGTGTGTACTACGTTGGACCAACATCCAAGGGCCATATTGCTCTTGACTATCCTCAATTAATTATTTGTCCTTGTTTTTTCTTGAATTCCCATGAACGCCCTCATCTTCAACTTCCATCCTTGTCTGCTGAGCTTTTTCTCTATCCTGTTTGTTATTTTTTAGTAAATCAGGATAAGATTCCTTCTCATGACCTACTTTACCACACTGAAAGCAAACCTGATGAATGCCTTCATATTTCACAGTATAAGTTACTCTATTAATCTGGTATTGAGACACCAAAGGATCTGCTAGGTTGACCTCCACACATATCCTAGCAAATTTTCTTCTGGAGATTTCAGCAGTATTCATATCCACTTTAAAAGTGTGCCCCACTATGTTTCCAATTATTTTCAAAATTGTTCTGTTATAGTATTCAATGGCAAGCCTAAGTAACCTTATCCAAACCGCTATATTATCGATAGTGGCAGTATAAGGGTTAAAATCTGGCTTCCAGAATCTAATAGTAAGGTAATAATTTAGAATTTTTCATGACCCCTCTATGATAGAAAAATCCAGATCTTAAGAATTATAGAACCTCACTAGAAAAAAAATCATTTCCTAAGTCAATGACATCTAAACTCCCCATTTTTTTCGACATAATTTCTAGCCTTTGTTCCATAGCTTGGAGTGATAATCTCCTTCCTAATAGCTTAACTATAAGAGAGTCCCACTATTCTTTTCGAATTTCTTTTTTTACAGCTTCACTTATAATTAAATTAAACAAACCAGAAGGGATTTTTTCGATAGTTATCTCTTGGGCGTTCTCTTCATCTTCTTCGTTTTCTTCAACATCTTCCTTTCTTTGTGCCATCATCACATCTGTGGGATTGGCTCATGTCTTCACGATTGAAGCAAAAGAGTGGTTGCTCCTGATTTTTTGTGCTTCATCAACATTGTTGGAGCTCAGCATACAAACTTCAGCAGATTTGTTTCCTCCCCCCATGGTTTCCTCATCTACCATCCACTCTTCCACTCTTGGTACCGCAGCTGACGTTCCTGAAAAACCTTTTCTTTCACCCGATTTTCGAACCCTTTTTCCTACCCTATGAAGGACTTTACTTTCTTGCCTCATTCGATCTCTCTCACATAGCCCCCTCTCATGAAAGTCACTGATGTCGCACAGTCAAAGATGGTCACCGTAAGAAAGAAAAAGTTAGGACTAAGGGTGGTATTGAGAAGAATACAGGTTGGTTTTCCTTTGGCCCATTCCATGTTTGTTAGTGAAAGAGAGATTTGGTCTCCCATTCCAAATCAAGGCCCTTTTGTTACATTAGGCTTGGAGTATAGTAGCCCATTAGAATTATAATACATAAAAGTTTTATTCAACCCCATTTTTTGCTCCCGTCCGAAAAAAAAAAAGAAACTCCCACTTTTTGCTTACCTTTTCATTTGACTTCAAGCCATCCCGCCTCTTTTGCATGTCCCTTATCCTCAATGTCAACATTTTGCAATAAATTTTTTTCCGAATTCACTGATTACAAATTTTGTATCATGATAAAAGATTGATATTCAAATTCAAAATTTTTTTAAGAGGTAACTTCTGGTTCAACCACTGCCACCTCCGACATTTCCTTCATATCTGACGTCTTCAAAATGGTCCCACCTGGAGGAAAAGATTGGTTTTCAGACTTGCATTCTCTAGCAACATATTCGTAGCAATCACACTTACTACAAATCAAGTGTAAACTCTCATATTTAATCTCATATTATACTTCATCAACATTGATCTTTTTGATGATTGGTAGTTCTAGATCAATTTGCACACATGTTCCTGGCATACTTTTTTCTCTCTGCTAACTTAGTCGCAAGGTCAATTTTGATTGGTTTCCCCACAGTTTTCGCTATTTTCATTATGGTTTGCTCATCATGATAATACCATATCCTTAAACCAGTAATTCTTATCTAAACAAGAGTAAATTCGAAAGAACCCTTGTTTGACCGGAGGCTAGGACTCCACGCTTTTATATTACGTAACTACTCAAAAGCATCTATGACCATCTAGCAACACCTTTTCACAATCTTCCGAAAGATCAAAAAAAGTAATTAAAACCCATGTCAAGGACCTCGTACCCTCCTTTAGTACGCCAAACTCCCTTGCGTTTATGAACCAAGGCAGTGTAATTAAAGTGTTTACCAAACACTTTGATCACCACTACATCTTTATATGGTTCTGATAAAATTTTTGTAGCTTTCGGCGTGAAGACTACACTTAGTAGTACTTTGTCTCCTTGTTTTCTGATTATTTTGACCATGCAGTCACCCACAAGTGAAACGGCCCTGATAAGAGCATTGGAGGATGAATTGTCCACAACTTTGTCTCTGAAAAAGATCTTAACATGCTTCTCTAGATTATTTCCCTCGTTGCTTCGGATAGGACCCTCTCTTATTCTTCCTTTTATGTCTTCCGCCCGTGTTACCGGCTACCTCAATGTGTCTCTTTCACAGTCTCTTTTTCTCTCTCACCTCCACTCATGTCTATCAATCCAAAACTCCCATACTAGTAAAGATTCTAAATTTCTAATATATTTTTGAGTAAATATTCTTTTTGATTCTTGTCCTTTTTGAAAATTGACAAGCTGCCCCCTCAACGTTTAAAATACGATAAATCAATTCCTATTTATTTTTTCCGTTAGACACATCGACCCTTCTGTTAGACAAATCGGTCTCTGTCTATTTCTTCCATTAGACACATCAATCCCTGTTTATTGACTACAAAAGGATCGATGTGTCTAATGAAAGAAATAGATAGGAACTTATTTGTTATTTTTTAAATGTTAGGGAGTAATTTATCAATTTTCAAAAAAGAAAGGGAATTGGAAAAGATATTTATTCTATATTTTTATATTTTATTAATTTAAATTTAA
>NC_029790.2:35451241-35455310 GCF_000816755.2 Arachis ipaensis
TGTTGGTGCGTGCTGTCTCTCTGTCGATCCGTTGGCTTATGTACTTTAGATCCAATCATACAGTTTCACATTTTTTTATCGTACACTTTTTTATTTTTATTTATTTATTTGGATCAATTACCACTCTAATATGACTCTAAAATGTACTGTGCATAAATTAATTAATATAATGAACACATTCTGCTGTCAAAAAAATTAAAGTATCAATATCCTAAAGATGTTTTAAACAGTACTAGAAAGTTTTATCCCTAATATTTAAACTATCTATGATAAAATTTTGAAAATAAAGACTGTAATAATCATTGAACTACAAGTCTACAATCCACGATATATAGTTGAAATTAATTAACCTTGGAAATTAACAATTTTATTATCAATTTTATATAATAAATGAATTTGACAGAAACAGAAGCTGACAATGCATGAATGTAGGACCACATTAAATTTAGCAGGTTCGTTAGTTTGGAAAGTATTTGAGAGTTAAAATGAAAATGTGAAGGCTCCGTGCATCAAATGTTGAAAAGAATGGATGCATGTGAACACTCCACCTTTATACACTTTGGAATCACTAAATATTATTTCAAACATACTACTAAAAAGAATTGTTATATCAGTTTAACATCAAGGTTTTAAAAATTAGATTGGTTGTCGAATCATTTTAGTTATTAATTCATTAGTTTAATTGGTCCAATTGAAATTTAATCGTATCAATCATCAACTGTTTTAATTGAGTTAATTCAATTTATATATTTTTTATTGAATTGAAAAACTGATGATATTCAATATATTTTTTTTTCAAACAAAAGACTTATGATAATTTTAATAAAGATTAAATTTTCAACATAATTTACTTCTTATTTGATAAACTTTTAACAAAATTTTCAGTATAATTTTAGTAAAGATTCCAAGATTGACAATAAGATTGTCAGTTAATCACAAGTTTAGCAAGATTTGAGTATAATTTTAATAAAGATTAATCAGTAAATTAAAACCATTCATTCAATCCAAAACAAGAAAAAGGACAATACAGAGAATGAAAATTGAAGACCAAAATCAACTAATCGTTCAATCATTCAATGCTTTAAATTTCAATCTGAGTAGCACTAGCAGAATACAAAAAAAAAAACAATGTTCTGAGCAAAAAACAAAGAACAGAAAACGAAAAATTAAAAATAAAAATAAAGTCATTGTCTTTGTTTTGAGCAATTTGAGGAGAGGGACAGAAGCACAACGGATACAGAGACCATACGACAAACAGGATGATGGACGGCGGCAGATGCGCAACGATTTGGACTGTTGAAGAGGGGTTGGACTATTTGAGACTTCGACCACGACAACCACTTACGAAGACCACTGATGGCAAGCTCAAAGAGGACGAAGACCACTGGCGGCGAGCTCGAGGAAGACGAAGACCATTGACGGCGAGCTCGAGAAAGACGCAATGATGCAGCGATTGTTACTACAAGAAAAACGTTGAGTACCGTCAGAAAAATGAATAAAATCTGACGGTAAGTGAATTACCGTCGAAAATAATCAAACGGTATAAACCTCGCCGGTAATATTTACCGTCATAATTTTTTTGTCCGATAGTAATTACTATCGGATTCTGTGATGGATTACCACCTCGAAAAACCAATTGGTTAGGGGCGAATTTTTCCGACGGTATTGTTGACGCCAAAAAATATTATTTTGCGCACTATTACCGTCGGATGATTCCTACGGTAATTCCGACGGTAATGTTAGTTTTTTAAATTTGAAATAAATAGTCAATTTTAATTTTAAATTAAATTTTTTTTCACCCAATTAGTGGTCAATTCATAAATAATGAAAAACTTTTATTTAAAATAAATAATACAATGTTCAAATAAATTAAAAGTCAAGTAAATCAAATAAATACAATGAAATAACAAAACAAAAAACTAATAACTACAAATCCAGGTAATCGTCTTCGTCGGTCTCGTGGCTCTGAGTTGGCGGCACAGAAGGCGGTGATGTCCGTATGCCACCACAGGACCACTACCACCAATAAGATCGATGCCAGCGGCGCACATCTGGGCTTGGTACACCCTCATCTGAGCCTTCATACGCTGCATCCATTCCAGCGATTCCCTCCACTCCAGCCTGAGCTCATTCATAGACGTCACGCCGGTGAGGATCTTCTGATACATCTTCCGATAATCAATAAGCTTCTGAGCCTACTGCTGGAGGCTGCGTTGGAGCTCCTGCAGCCTCAAATCAACGCCTTCCTCGAGCTCAATGGCTCGACTAGTGGCGGAGTCTGACGATGGCCTCAACGTGGAGGTGCGAAGGCTACTGACGAAGAACGACCCCATCACCCCATCCCATATACACAGTTCTTGTACGCGCGCTAAGGCAGTTTCACGCGAAACTGTATTGGGATCGATGAATGAAGCTGCAGTCCTCCCCACTTTGCTGAGACTTCTAAGTCGCGGCCTCTAGCCTCTGTGTGTAGAAATCCTGTGTAATTAACACAAGTTATTGTGATTAGTACGATAGATATACAGTTAATTTTTAATAATTTTATAACAAAAGATAATTAGATGTATATTTACTCACATAATGGTCCTGAGACCGCTGATAAGAAAATCTCTCTTTGTTCTCTTTCAGCATGTAGGTGCACTTGAACGCCTTTGCCAATGTCGCCTCGTGATCCAACAACTTTGACTACACATGCTGCATTGGAACAATATGATTAGGTTGCCTAGTAGTGATATGCAAAAGAATATAACTAAGTTACTAACAAAATGAAAGTCACTTTACATACCAGCCTGACCTTAGTCTTCATGAGAGTCGTTGAGCCGCCAGTGTACTTGGACGACCTGGCTGAGGCCCTATTAGCTCTGTTGGTGAGACGCCGATGTCGGAACCCCTTATCAGTCTCTCAATGAACAAACAGAGTCTTCTTTAATTCCAAGCGGAGCCAGGTCGTCCGCCCCTAATGAACATCATCCAGCATCTGCCGGAATCACCGACCCATACTATGGTCGAATATCTTCCTGATGGTAAGGTCGTGCTCAGTGTCCCACCTAAAGTGCAACTACAACAAAAAAAACTTTAAAATTAGTTAAACAAGATAGAAGATATAAACTAGATAAAAATGTTTAAAACTAAAAAAAAAAGATAATTACTGCCCATTTCTGAAACCATTGCTCCCTGGTCTCAGCGGAGATCTTCGTGTAGCTGGGTCAGGGATGGTTGTACATCCAATTTAACTTATTTTTCCTCCAAATATTACTGGCGGATTTATCGTCGGAAAGTAGAATCTGCCGATAATTACTTAACCTTACGAATTTGACGTCGTTATCGCTGGTAAATCCGACGGTAAGTCCGTCGTTACTCTGTGACGCTAAACCCGACGATACTCAACGTTTTTCTTGTAGTGTGTTGAAAGAAGAAGAAGCGCAGACAAAGTGGTGCCCGAGCGCCACAGACGGCGACAGCAACTCTCACTCCTTGCAGCGGTGGGGGAGACCACTGTCTTAGAGTTCCTCGCTTTCTCTTTTCTCTATTTTGGCTTTTGGGGGAGGAAAAGCTTTGTTTGAGGATGAGACAAAGGACTCGAGAGCTTAAGAAGGAAATTCCATCTCTTTCTCTTTCTATTTTTTTAATAATAAAATGATGTCGTTTCAATAAAATCAGCTAAATTTTAATTCGGTTCGACAGCCAATTCTCAATCAATTCAATGGTTTAAGAACAATTTTAAAATTGTCGATTTTAAACGATAAACCAAATCATATTACTATCTAATTTGCAATTAGACTAATTTAATTAATCGATCCGATGTAATTTTTAGATCTATGCTTAACATGCTTAGCTTCTGAAATATATATATATTGCCATAAAAAAATTGATAAACAAAGATATATACACTCACATCATCATTAAAGTATACATACATGCATATAGACATAATACTATTATTTAGAGTAAAATAAACTTTAAAAATAACCTCTAATTTTTTCTAATGGTCACTTTAATCTCTTATCATTGTTTAGTAATTATTAGTTTCTAAACTTTTACATTATTAAATATGTACTACGTAAATTTG
>NC_029790.2:35455345-35462236 GCF_000816755.2 Arachis ipaensis
CTACCAAAATTTATTAAAAATAATAAAAAATTTACTTTACAATTTTAAAATTCATAAACTATTTAATAAGAATTAACTATGAATTTAGTATTTAAAAAATTTAAGCATTGATAAAAAATTCCTAAAATACATTATCGATTAAATAATTTTTAAAATTTGATAAGTATATGCATGATTTTATTAGAACTCATTTTTGATGAGCGTAATATTGAGGTAGCTATTAAAATGGTACGATTTAGCAATCTTTAAAAACAAGATTCTTTTTAGAAATAAAATAAAAAAAATTCATATTTTTTCAAACACTATTTTTAGATTTTAATTCCTCAAATACGATTTTTTTTTAGAGCAAGTTCACCGTACTCCCGATGAAATTTATAAAAATTATAGAGTTAGCTCAACTCTCGGCGAACTCCCTTCAAATATTTTTAACTCCACGTTTTTAATCTATTTTGGAGATGATGATAATGAATTAAAATGGATTAAAAACGTAGGGTTTAAAATATTTGAAGTGAATTCGCGCGGGGTAAGGCGAAGGCGAACTCTCATTTTTATAGAGAACTTTTTTTATAGGAAGACTCGAACCCGCAACCTCTTGAATAAGTATGGGGAGATTATGCCATTTGAGTTATAACTCATTGGCGGTGCGACGAATTTGCTCTAAAAAAATCGTATTTAAAAAATTAAAATTTAAAAATAATGTTTGAGAAAATATGATTTTTTTTTATTTTATTTCTAAAAAAAATCCTTAAAAACATGACGTAAAATTAAATAAAAGACACAAATTTATTGATACCTCTTTATCCTTGTAAAATTTTTGGATAATAATAACTAATATTTAGGGACAATTTTTATTTATTTATATAGGTCTATTTAAAATTTGTATATTAAAGTTAATTTTTAAAAATAATTAAAATGTATTTTCATAAATGATTTTGAAAATATTCTTAACTTATAACAAAAAAAGAAATGCAAATACAGAAAACTTTCAATTAATAAAATACAAAATATTAACTTTGTAATTTTTAAAAAGCAGAGAAAATAGGATGGTGATGTAACAAGAGGAGAGGATGGTCGACGATATTATGCCACGTAGCTAACATTTTGCATCGCATGGGCCATGGCAGCAAATAATAGATGACACCTTCGCTGGTCCTTACCTTACTGCGTAACACGCAATCACCCCCCATTTCCCGGTCCTATATTTTCCCCAGATCTACACTCACTCAACTCCCAATCTCTTCAGACACACACACTCGCTCCATCTCCACCTCTGCTTCAGATCTACCTAGGGTTTTTTACTCATAGCACCCTTTCAATTTTTGTTAGAATATTGATTTGATGCTGGAGTTGGGAGGATGAAGTAAGGAACTGAATGTGAGGGGGGCACAATGGGGACGATGATGGGTGGGGGATTATGGTATGAATCATCACCGAAAAGGGTTCCAAGGGGGGTCTGGTTAAGGTTCCAAATCTCAATGGGCGTCCTCGTGGGTGGAAATCACACCTCCTCCAGGTTTTGCACTCGCTAATCATCTCTTCTTCTCCACTTTCCGGCTTTCAAATCTTTCAAGAACTCTTTCTTGTGTTCAGTCAATCAACCGAACTCCGAGCTTCCTTTTTTTTTTATTTCCCATGGATGCCAAAGCCATCAAACTCCAGATCCTGAAGGGGTCCATAGCGAGGCGCGTGTTCTTCCGCTCAATCATGCTCGCTTCCGCCATCTCGATCGTTTCTCTGCTCCGCGCCTTCTCCGCCTTCGACTTGGCTGACTTAGCTCCGGTGACACTGACCTACACCGACTGCGTCGCCGCGGGTTCCGAAATGCGTTTCGAAAACGCCACTCTGCAGAGCCGCGTGCTCAGCACTTTCTGGAGCTCCTTCTACTGCGAGAAAGACGAAAACTTGACGGTCAACGTGGTCAACGACCTTATGAAGAAGCAACTGCTGAATTGCGGAGCCAAGAGCCTCTGCGTCGGAGAAGGTTCGGCGATGGCCGTCGCCGCCATGAAGCACATGGGATTCTCCAGCGTTACCGGTGTCCACAGGCACCGGTTCTTCTCCCTCAAGCAGAAGAAAATCGTGTACGAGCTCAATTACCAGGACTGTTCATTCGATTTCGTGCTGTCAAGGGATCTTGACAAGGTTTCTGTTCCTGCGTTGCTCGTTCTTGAGGTTGAGCGTGTTCTAAAGCCAGGTGGTGTCGGTGCCCTTCTTGTGGGTCCCACTGGCTCCAATTCCATCCCCAACGACCTCATTAGGTCTGCAACACCGGTTTCATCGTTGCTAAGATCTTCCACCGTTCTGCATGTTGGTTCTGTTGGTGATCTCAACCTTGTTGTGTTCAGGAAAAGGGTGGAAAATGATACTGTTTCTGGTGCTTTCTATCAGTATCCACTTCCTGCGGATTGTTCTAGCATAAGTCTTACAAAGCCTTTGATTCAGCTCATGGAGCCTCTTGTGAGTCAGAAGCCGCCACTTGGGTATGAGAAGATGGTACCTTACTTGCCAAAGTTCGTGGATGTTTCTTCTAGGAAGAGGATGGTTTATATTGATATTAATGGGGGGCGAGAGATCCTCAATGCTAATGATAATCCTAGTGATTGGTTCTTGCCATCTTACCCTATTAGTCAAAAGGATTTCAATGTGTATTTTGTTCACTATAACACTTCGGTAATGTTGTCCTATGTGAAGCGACCTGGTGTGACATTTGTTTACTATCCCGGGTTGGCCGGTAAGGCCGCGGCCAAGGCTAATCTTGATGCTGCTGATGATGATGATGGAGATTTGGAACCGTTTGTTGGGGAGGACGAGTTTGATTTCCTTGCTTGGTTCAAGGAAACTGTGCAGTATGCTGATTTTGTTGTCCTCAAAATGAATGCAGGGAATGCTGAAATGAAGTTCCTCTTGGATGTGTTTGAGAGTGGAGCAATATGCTTTGTGGATGAATTGTTTCTGAGGTGCCCAGAGAGTGGAAATGACGATGAGAAAACTGGTATGGGCAAGGATAGCTGCATGGATATTTACAAGGGTCTCAGAAGCAATGGTGTCTACGTTCATCAGTGGTGGGCGGACTAAATTATGCATGATCTGAATAAGAAGCAAATCGTGTTTCCAAGTGTCTTGTGAGTTATTATTGCGTTTTGTTGTTTGTTGAGGTGTGTTGGATGCTATGAACATCCGAGTGCTTTATGGTTGGGCGCTTGCTACTAAATAATCAACCACTGTTGTCATTCTCGTACGGTTTGCTAATAAAATCTCTGTTATGTTCCTTTATCTTTATTTAATCTAAGTTTTGGGGTGTGTTTTAGGCTTTTAATACAAAATGAGGCCATCGGCATCAATTAACGTACCTATTATTTAATTGTCAATAGATGCCATGATGAATAATACTTTACTCTTATCCCGTACGTTGGTTATTGTTGTACTAACGCCTTGGTGTTACAATATTTCTCCTTATGTTTGACCTTGTGCTTCATACTTATTTAGTTCATTCAATCTTCAATTTACCTTGCATGTTTTTGAATATCTCTCTGAGCTCCACACTGCGACGAAAGACTTTTGATCACGATACTTTCTGTGATTTGGATATTGGTTTGAAACTCTGAATACCTAGGTCAAGAAGGTTACCGAGTGTCCATTGTGTGAACCATACTCACGTCATGTTAGAGGAAATTGTTATATCGTATATATCCACTTTTTAATTACATCTTAAATAGCAAACTCGATGTGTTACATGCAATATAAAATTATAAAGCAACAAATATTTTAGCCTACTCCTAAAACACATCCGAGGCCACTCTTGTTCATATATCACTATCACTTGGCAACGCTATCATGTATGTGCAACACACCATAAGTGCGATGTGCATGCATGCGGTAGTTTATTCTTATCTTAATTTATCTACAACTACAAGGACGTTACTAAAGTATTTTAAATGAAAAATTATTGGAACCAGCAATTTTTAGTAGTTTTAACCATTATTTGACCAGCACAAATACTAAATTATCTTTAACAGATAAATTTTACTAATTCATGTGTAAATTCTAAAAAATATATGTATAAATTGTATTAATTTATGTGTGTAAAACTCTAGTAATATAAGTACAAATTATAAATTTATTGTGTGTAAAACATCTATAAATATTAGTGTAAATTATTATTGGTCAAATATTGGCCAAAAAAGATAAATATTTGCTGCTTATTAGTGTAAATTATTACTGGTCAAATATTGGCCAAAAAAGATAAATATTTGCTGACCATATAGCATTGCTCATTTTAAAATATCAATTGGCTTGTTGGTTATACAAGACCAACAGAGATGAGTGCATGATGAAGCTGTCAATATCACCCGACCCACAACCTAACGTTTCCCCAAAGCGCAAACAAAACATAGCTGGAGATAGGATGAGAAAAGAAAGAAACACCCATCACACATACTCGTATGACAATCCATTTGTGTCAAACATTGACACCTTGATCTTTCATAAGCCACAACTGTAACTACATGGAAATGGGAAAGGAAGCTAGCTAAATAACGAAAGGCAAACCTAAACCTTAAGGTTCCGATCACCTCCATCAAAATACCTAATTCTACATTGTTACAATCCTTAAATGTCTTCCCCTTCCTAAATCCTAATGTTTTGTTAAGCAAGGTTGTTACCATTCAGTTACCTCTTCTGCCCCTTGATCTCTATTCTTTACCCACTCTTTATTATGTTCCCTTTACCTCGTAAGGTGGGATGCCCAACATACCCTCCTTATCGATACTATAAAGGACTCAACTTTTTACAACAGGGACGACAAAAATATACATTAATACAGGCTATTACAGAAAACCGAAAAACATCAAAGCTTTCGTTTTTTTATTTATTTAAGTGTTATTTGAAGTGAGACATATTTAATTATATTTTGTAAGGGAAGGTATTGCATTAGTACTGTCTTATACAAGCCAGGTGCAAAGCGAGCCTGTTCACCATGTTAAACCTCATGTCATCATACATAAGATTCATTCTACAATTTTTTTCCCCCCTGATTATGGAAGAAAAATGAGGCAGAAACCTAGAAATGAATGAAACAGGGAGAAGTACTAAAGTATAACACTTGGGCTGTACAGAATATTGAGGGGCAACCAATATAAATTCCTCATTCCTCAGGTCCTACCTTTATCTCCAAAAGCCTCTCAACTGGTTGTCTGCAAATTGGGCATCTATTTGTCTGGAACCTCAAAACCTTTGCGCATCCATTACACATGCACTGCCAAAAATAACACGGGGAATCATTAAAAGCCCCAGAATGACAAGGGATAGAAGGACAATCATACTGCCCTAATACTAATGATTAGCATTGCATCATACTGTCAACAAATCGAAGTAAACTTTATTAAAGAAAGGGCAATGCAAATACCATATGTCGGCAGGGATGCACAATTGTGTCGCGAGGCTCTGTCAAACAGATGACACATTCTTTCCCCTGGTCACTCTCATCTGCACCAGTCTCTGTTGAACTTCCAATACCGTATATCTCCTGCAACTCATACCTCATTCCATTTGCCCACAAAATCTGCTTGACAACTTTTACCCGGAATTCACCTTTCTCCTTCTCAAACACTGCTTGTGTTATCTGCGAGTTTCTGGTATTAGATGTTGTAGTTTCATCAGATCCATTGGTATTACTAGGAGATGCATCTGCCTTTACTACTAGAGGGTAGACATCCATCTCACCCACTTGCAATAATTCTGTCTCATTCAACATTTTAAAATCAATACCACTTCCAGCAGGCTGCCTGAACTTCTGGCCAAGACCTTGCTGAAAATTAACCGTCATGGGTGCGAGAAGGTTTTCTTTCACTGGTGTTAGAATGCAGCTTTCATTTTCTTTCGCAAAGAAATAAATTGTGATGCTGTTAAAGAGATAAAGAAACAGGATAGTTAGAACATGCAAAACAAAGAATTTTAGTACAAAAACATTCATAATCAGTAGATCATCGTTTGATGACAAAAACCTCAACACAAATGGCAATTAGCATTTAAGACAAAAGTATAAAACATGGCTACATAATGCTGTTTCACAGTAAAGCAAAAAATACTCATAAATACTGAAAGTAATCCAATGGTATGTTCGCATTAGAAAGGGAGGGGGGAAAAATCAGCTTACACAATGTTGGAGAAATGAAGTATGTATTATAGAAACAACTCAGATAATTAACAACGGGTGGATACTAGAAACATATATTGCAATAAGAGGTAATAGATCATGCAAGAGACAATATGTGATTCCATAACGCTCCCAACCCACCCCCTACTTGGCAGCGTACATAGAATTAGAAACAGCCAAACAGGTAAACGAAATACAATTCATAAGCAATTATGGATTATCAAACAAAGATATATCATCATCACTCCAGCAATCTGTAGCAGCAATAAGTTATGCTTTGTCAAATTGGCTCCCCAGATTATAAAGAAAATCAAGCCCTAGATACATGAATATTTTCTAAACCAGCAAACCACAACCACCTGCAAAACAAGATATTCATTCAACAAAAACTGTTTTCCATAGAATTAAAAAAAAGGGGTCAATGAGCTACCGAAGCCATCAACTTCTTGAATGCAGCAACCTTCCTACTTCCTACACAAATCTTTTCTTCCGATAATATAATTGCATATCTAAATGGATAAACATATAACATGGTGTCAATTATATTAGCACATTCATATCCTAATTTACATTAGAATCACCTTTAATTCAGTTTAGTCAAGTTTACCACCACAGCATGAAAGGTTCGAGCACATCACAATATGTATTCAACAAACACGACAACCACAACATACATTGATAATTCAACACAACAAAATTCATTCACATAATTAACATTACCATGATCAACAACTAAC
>NC_029790.2:35463083-35464386 GCF_000816755.2 Arachis ipaensis
CCTTACCAGCCAGAAACCGTGGCGTCAAACGTGAATGAGACGAGGAATTGGCCAGGGTTCTCCTCATCGGGCTCGATCTTCAATGTTTCCTTCTTGACATTTACGTCGTTCCTGATTGTCACGGCCTTCTGGTGCTCCACGATAGGTGCTGGAGGAGCCACCATGGTCCCGCAAGGGTAACCTCGGCCGCCAACCCACCCGACCCCCATTTGAGGCTGGTGTTGGTGCTGGTGCTGGTTGTGGTGGGGGAAGGGCACCGTCGGCGGCGGAGGGTAGTAAGCGGGGTAAGGGTACTGCGGGTATTGCATCGGACGGTTCTGGTTCGGGTACTGAGCCGGGTACGGGTTGCCTCCGGGATACAGGAAGGGATTGGAGGTGATCTCCGGCTGCGGCGTCACCGGAGGAGGAGGCGGTGGATGAGTCCTTCTAGAAACAACATGTCGCCGACGGGTGGTGCCGCCGCTACTCGATGCGTTGCCCATGATTGGGGAATTAGAAAAACAAACCCTAATTTTAAATAAAATGTTTTTCCCCCCTTTTTTTGTGAATAACTGGATTTTTCAGACACCGGTGGTTCCGGCGGTAGAATTTTTGTGTTTTGTTTTTTTTCCTTCTTTTGTTTTTAGAGAGCTTTGTAAAAGAAATAGAAAGAGAAATGAAAATGTGGGGAAGGGGGGAAGGAAATGAATGTAAGATTTATGAGCAGAAAAGCTTAGAGGGTTTGTTGTTGTTCTGGTTGTTATTGTCGTTGATGTTGTTGTGTTGATGGTGGTGGCGAAAAAGGGTGCTGTGAAAACTTGGAATTATTGAAGGGAGATTCTCTCTCTTTAAACAATAAAATAAAATACTTTGGGTTTTTAGATTTTTTTTTTGAAGAATATTAGAGAATTATTAAAATTTATTATTTTTTATTATTAAATATAAGATAAAATATATTATTAAATTATTAAAAATAAAAATTAAATTAATAATTAATTAAATAATAACAAAAAGTAATAAATTTTGATGTTTTATTTATTTATTTTTAGTGTTCTAGGTAATTAGATATGGTAACGAATGAAGCTATGAAGAGAAGAATAAAAGATTATGTATGTTTATTTATTAGATTTGGAACCAGATGAGATTAAAATAGAACGGACAAAGCAAATATTAAATCCTGAAATAAATATAGATAGAGAATAGATGGGGACATGGGATTGCGTAAAGCTCAACCCAGAGGAAAAACACAATTCGTAGGAAGGAGAGTGGGGGACTTGGCAAGTTACCTAATAAATAATAATACGTTATACTATATTAGTTTGGT
>NC_029790.2:35464411-35474584 GCF_000816755.2 Arachis ipaensis
AAATAATTAATTTTTTCTGTCAATATTAATTAATTAATTTATAATTTATTTCTTATTATTATATTATTTTTAAAAAACAATTTAAATTTTTATATCACTATTAATTATTTTATTTATTTAAAATTTAATATTAAAATTTATTATACTATATTTATTTTTTTAATTTACAAAATTATAAATCAAATACGATTCGAAGTCATTCAAAATCAATTTAAACTGCATCGGACCACTCACGACAACAAAGTTATTATTTTTTTTTTGTCAATAAATTGGACAACTCCAATCTTAAGTATTATACACATTTATACACACACAATTTTTTTTCTTTTGGTCAAATTTACATTAGATAAGAGTTGAATTCAAGATCTTTTAATAAAAAAGGGGACATATGCCATGTCAGATAAGGCTTATCGACATAGCAAAGCTGTTATAAATCTGAGGCCGCCGATGTCAATGTCAGAAAAATAGTTTTTTTCGTTTTGGTGGTACGACAGAGGGCTCAATAGCTCAACTCATTCACCGAGTTGAGAACCAATGACCCTTCAGCCCAAGACTAATTTAAGGTATTACAGTGAGTATTGATCCGAAACCAGTATTTACTCACATAAGTCCAAAAGAAAAGTTGCTGACAAGAAAGCCCAAAAAAAGGTTGACCAAAAAAGGTCAGATTCATTCTTTCTATTTTATTCTTTTACCGGATGACTAATTTTTATGTAAGTTCAAGTTTAAAGTAACATATTTAAAAGAGTGAGTTACTCAAAAAAATATATTTAAAAGAATGAATAAAAAAAATAATTTTATTAATACTTTTTACTAAAAATAAATTTTTAAAAATAATTTTATGTTTTGTGGATATATTTAAGATTGATCCAATAATTTTAGTGCAGATCGAATCAAAATTTTAGTTATATCAAATCTAATTTGATCCACATTCATCCACTATTTTCTATACTTTTACGCACTTAGTTTCCTGTTATGAAGAATTTAGAATTAATATATATATATATATATTAATTGAGTTATTCATGTTCATCCTTCCGTCATCTTCCTCGTTGAGTTAGCTAACGTTGGCTGATGTGTGATGTTAACTGCCACCGTTGCAGACGTCTAGGTGTCCTTTGCTATTGTTGATAAGATAACTATGCGGAACCAATTCAAATCAGTCCCTTAATGTTTGAACCCTAATCTTCAATTCAATAATAAATAAGTTGCATTCAACAATCAGAGGGCCATATACTTTAGTTGGAAGAATTCCACCTTCCTTGAGAAATCTTTCATCGTTGGAGACTCTATCACTTGCATAAATCATCTTGAAGGAAATATACCTCATATTTTGGGTAGGTTATCCAATTTGAATTCTATTTTTCTTGGTTCAAATAATTTGTCAATCATGATTCCTCTTTCACTTTATAATCTTTCCGATATTCGAGATTTTGATTTAGGGAAAAAAATTAGTGGGTACTCTTCCTTCAAATGTAGACCATGCATTTCCCAATCTTCAGTAGTTTACTATTAGATTGAACCAATTTACTGGAACTTTTTCATCTTCAATATTCAACCTGTCTCAGTTGCAAGTGTGTGATATAGGAGTGAATAATTTTAGAGAACAAATTCATTTACTTTGGGAATTGGCTTGAACAAGCTTCAGCAACTTATAATGGACTATAACAATCTTGGGAGTGGACAAGCTCATGATTTGGATTTTCTTTTCTCACTAACCAATTGTACTCAATTGCAAAAGTTGTGTTTTGAGGCAAATAATCTAGGTGATGTATTGTCAGATCTCATAGGCAACTTATCTACCCATCTCTATTTATTTGATATGTGAGTTAATCAGATATCTGGGAGGATACCTCAAATAATTGGAAACTTAATCGGCTTGACTACACTTATTTTGGCACAGAATTCTCTTTAGGGATCAATTTCAGATTCAGTTGGAAAGCTTGAAAATCTAGCAAGATTGAACTTGCAACAGAACAAGTTATCTGGTAACATTCCTAGTGTTATTTGCAATCTTACTATGTTATCTGAAGTTTATCGTGGCATCAATAAGTTCGAAGAAAGCCTTCCATTTACCCTTAGATACTGTACCATGATGCAGAAACTTGTTGTAGATACAAGCTACTTAAGTGGTAATATACCCAATAATACATTCGGGTATCAAAAAGGTTTAATAACTCTTGATTTATCCATCAATGCCTTGACCGGTTTAGTTCCTTCAGATTTTGGTAACTTGAAACAACTTTCCATACTGTATCTACATACAAATAATTTGTTTGGTGAAGTTCCCCTGGAACTTGGTGTTTGTTCCGCTTTAACAGACTTTTGTCTAACGAGAAACTTCTTTCATGGAAGTATGCCTTCGTTCTTGGGTTCTCTAAGAAATCTAGAAATTTTAGACTTCTCAATCAACAACTTCTCAAGCACAATTCCGAATGAACTTGAGAATCTGACTTTTCTAAATTATTTAAACTTGTCTTTTAACTATTTTTATGGTGAGGTCCCAATAGGAGGAATCTTCAGAAACATCACGGCAATGTCACTCATTGGAAATGAAGAACCTTGTGGTGGGATACCTCAGTTGAATCTCCCTCCAAGTTCTGAGTTGCTTTCACATAAACATAAGAGTTCTTTTAAAGTTACCGTGATCATTGTAATTAGTGGTTTCGACATCTTTTGTAGTTTTCATCTGCATTTGTTTTTTGAGGAAAAAGCCCAAAACATTATCTTCTTCACCATCACTGGAACATAGGTACCTGAAGGTTTCTTATGGAGAGCTACATCGAGCAACCAACGGATTTTCTGCATCAAATCTAGTTGGCACCGGAAGTTTTGGCTCTGTATATAAAGGAACACTTGTCCAATTTGAAAGACCTATTGCTGTGAAGGTGTTGAATCTTCAACCTCTGATTGTTGAACGCGACTTATTTATCGTCGAATTGAAGATTAGGGTTCAAACACTAAGGTAGCGTTTGTTTTGAGGTACTGAGACAGAGACTGAGAGACTGAGACTCAGTATCATGTTTGTTGGTTTAGAGACTGGTACTAAAATTTTTGTCTCTGTCTCTAAAATTTCAGTATTTTAGTACCTCCAAAAAGTAGGGACACAGGGGGCTAAAATTTTTAAAGATGGAGACTGAAACTTTAATAACATTTTATACCTAAAATATCCTCATAAATTAATTAATTTCAATTTTACCATTTGTACAAATTAAATTAGAGTTTCATTCTTGTTTCAATTTCTGTCTCTCACTTTGCACCAAACAGAATACTGAAATTTATTTCAATCTCTGTCTCTTAGTCTCTGTCTCTCAGTCTCAGTCTTTCCGTCTCTGTCTCTCCACCAAATACTACCTAAGAGACTGATTTGAACTGTTTCAGCATAGTTACCTTGTTAGCAATAGCAGGGGATACCTAGGTGCCTGCCACGGTGGCAGTAAACGTCACACGTCCGCCAACTCAGCAAGGGAGATGACAGAAGGACGAACGTGAATAACTCGGTTATCTTTTGAGGATTATTTTGATTAACTTTATCTTTCGGAAACGAAAATGGTATATCTTTCAGGGACGATTTTGACTATTAACTCATAATATTAAAAGACTATCAGAATTTATTAAATTTTTAAAATTTTTGAATTTGTTATTAAAATAAAATATATTTTTAAATTATTAAACTATCTAAAATTAAATTATGATTAAGTAATAATTAAAAACAATAAATTCTAATAGTTGCTTGCATTTCTCATACATATACACCCGTGGTTTTTATCATCCTCATGGCTTCTCTAAGATCCTCTATGGAAAAAGAAAAATCAAGTTTGGCATTACACATGCAATGACACATGTGCTTCAGTTCAATTGTCATTGCAAGTTTTTACACTAGACCCCTCCGAGACTCGGAGTCAAAGTTGTTATTACTTATTAGCATTATTATTAAAATCAGATCGAACCGGATCGATTGATTTAGGGGTGTTCAAATCCAAACCGATTTAAATTAAATTGTTTATCCAATTCGATCTAAATCGAAAATCGATTAAAACCGTACTAATTCAGATTCTATTGGATTCTATTTTTTACAAACCGCTGGATTGGATCGGATTTCGAATCTACTTTTCATAACCGATCCAATCAAATTCAAACCGCACAATATGTTATAATATTATTATTTTATTATTATATTTATAATTATACTTATAATATGTTCAATTTGTTATACATTGTTCTATTATTCATGTATTATTATTATTTAATAAATATTTTATGTTCAAAATGTTATTTATTTATTTATTTTAACTAACCTATAATTTTATTTCTATTGTTATGTTATCGTTAGCTTTTTAAGATATTATTAAGACTTGTTATATCATTGTTGATTATTTAAAATTTGATGTTGAGACTTATTATATGTATTTAATTTTTTTTATTTAAAACCGCAAATTCAAACCAATTCAAACCGTTTGTAATCGGATCGGATCGGATCGGATTTCCAAAAAAATTTCATCCAATCCAAACCGTACCGCACATAAATTAAGCGTTCGGATCGGATGACTTTTTCCCTTAAAACCGAACCAAATCGTACCGCAAACACCCCTAAATTGATTCGACCAAAAATTTAATAAATTAATGGTTTAATCGATTTAGTTCATCAATTAGACCTTACATGCAATTAATTTGGTCAACAAGACTCTGAATAGTTAAAAATTGAACACTTTTTGTTGAATAGTGTAACATTTTGGTTTTTGTGATTGAATCGCGTATACAAATTTTATGTTTTATTTGCATAATATCTATGACAATTTTTTTTTGGCAAACTTTAAAATAAAATGAATAATAATATATGTTATTATTTAATTTTATTTGACGAAAAATATCACTTGATATTAAGCTCAAAAAATTATAAAAGTTTAACTTTATTAATATCATTTACATTAGTAATTTATCTAACTTTTATTTTAATTAAATACCACCACTTGAGATAATTATTTGAGCTTTTACCATGTCTAATAATTACTTTAATTACCTTCCATGATATTTAAAAAGTAACCTTACTGACTTAGCAGTTTAAAATCGCAACATGCAGTTCTTAATACTGGGAGGATTTTTTTTTATTTTAGACTTTCCGAGCTTGATTTCTTAAGATCCGTGACTCTTACAAAAATTCTAATCCGATAGAAGTAACCGTATCTTCCTCCTCTATGCGGTGACGTGTGTTTTATTCGGTGGAATCGCGAAGTGGAGCTGCCCTTGCCAGGAACCAATTCATCTGAACCAAGGAGGGGAGGAACCACCGTGTTTTCGACGTTTTCACTCTGTTTGACCGATCAAAAACCTCCTCTGATATCTTGTGTATATTTTACGCTTCACAAATGTAGGATTTGACTCTTTAATCGGTTAAAATTATGAATTAATTAATATATGTGGTTGGATTGTTGTCTGTTGATGTCTGCTATTCAAATATGTGATTATTGGCTTTGAAATTTTAGCTGAATTGCTGGTGGAATTATTGTTGTGATTCGACCGTATTGAGAATTTGGGAACTGAGATGTTGTTGTTGAATAATTGGATAAAATTTGAGTTATATAATAGTATGTAACTGAGTTTTGTCGGACGAAAGTTGATTTGGGATTAAATATAACTAAATGAATATTTTGAATGGAGATTTCGAGTAAAAAAATAGCAGAGATTTAACTTTTGAGAAAGAAATAATTGATTTGCAATAAAGGGTTTAAAGTGGAAGACGGCTTTGAAAAAAATATGACTCTAATTGAACGAAAAAGGTTTTATTTTGAAAACGGAAGAACCGTATCCAATTTACTTATTTTACTGAAGTTTTGGATATTTGAAAATTTATACAATATTTTGAATAATTTATAAAGTAATTAGTGAAGACTCGAGCTCTTTTATAGAAGTTTAGAGTTATTTAGAGTAATTTTAAAATACGCCAATTTAATTAAAATAACTTGCAAAATATGCCCTTTTTCAAAGTTTAAACATATTTATGAATTTTTTTAAAAGTATTTAATAGAATTTAAACACAACTTTGAGATATTCGAAAAAGTTATTCTAAAGTTAAATCTCATGACCCGTTTCAGTTGATTATTTTAGAAAAATTGTGGAATTCTGCATAAGAAATTATTATATATTGAAAGGTATTTGATTATGTGATGAGATAATTGTGGTTGGAAGTGCTACACCAATGACTCTTCTTGTCATTGATTTATTCGGCGATTGCCGAAGAGCATTACGGGCACTATAGCTCAAGAGTGTGACCCGTCACTTTAATCGTGGGAGCAGTATGGGTGCTATATTCCAAGAGCGTGCAGACACTATAACCCAAAAGTGTACCGGGCACTATACCCTGAAGCGATGGCAACGAGAGACAACGTCCGTAAGGATGTAATGTCGGGCGCGAGTCGAAAACTGACGGATGAGCTCATTACCTACACTAGGGCTAGACATGCATCATACTTGTTTGTGCATATCTCTTGTGTGTTTCGAATTCGTTCTTGTGGTTGTATGTTATGTTATTGTTTGCTTTTGTTTGTTGTTGGCCTATGTTCTTTTGTTGTGGTCGGTTTGATCTGAGACACGTGGCCGTTATGTAAAAGCAAATCAATTTGTTTCACCCCGACCCTACTAAGAACTCCCCATTTCATATCCCTATCTTCCTACCCCCTTCATATGGAGACGAGTGTAATCTTCTGTGAGTTTGAGTAGCCTTATGTATACGGGGATCGTATTCTTCACAGCTTCTATGTGGTGGCCGCGAAACCTTGAGTCCGTAAGTACGTAGTTAGAGATCATCCCTTTCAGCACCCGCTAGATTCACTCCTCTTTGATCCTGATGCACCGTATGCTTTTCTGCTGTCATGGTTACATTCCGATTCTGTTCACCATCCTTTTGATCACATGCATGGATGTCCCATTCCTACACATCAGGATGGTTAGGTAGTGTAACACCCTCACTATCAGAATGTCACGCTTCCAGCTGCGCTACTCTGATAGCGAGAATATTATGACGACTTTCATTTATTTAATAATAAAATATGAGCCTTTAACTCGAAACTATATCGTTGTTTTATTTGAAAAACCGAAAATATTTTTTATTTATCAAACATGCATATATAACCAAATTCCAATCACAACTCTCATACATATAAATTTATATAAACATACTAGACTTCCAATACAAGTAACTTTACAAATATTATAAGCATACATCTCATTATGACTCCTATCCCTCTTACAAAGACATAATAACAAGGGCGAGAAAAAACTATAATATATACAATAATATACAACACAAATCAGATGCGAGAAAGAAACTTCTTAAACTCTTCGTCCGTCTTGAAAAGGAAAATCTGTAGGGGGTGAGAATATCGTCCTTGCTGGTTCTCAGTAAGGAGTTTCTAAAAATTGTCATAAGAGGATACGTATAAAGAAAACTGATTTCAGTTGTAGTGATTATCATTTGTCTTATAAATCTATTCAAAACATTAATAAGTAATTTTTTAAAAATTCAAAGTTCACTTCTTTAGTTAAAAGAATTTCAAAACTCAATTAATATCTCATAACAAAATCAATTTCAGCCTCCCGCCCAACATATAATCATATCTCATTACAGCCTCCGACCCAAATCAAAATCAACTCGGCCTCTGACCCAAATCAACTCAAAACACGGCCTTCAACCCAACTCAAATTAAATCTCCATCAATACTCAATCTCAAAATAGAATCAATTACTAGCATCAAACGGTACAAGGCAATACACTCAAAGAACAATTTCAGCTAGTACCACATCAGGAACAACCCTTAGTGTCACCACCACCAGTATAAGAAATCTCTTAGTTATTCAAACACAATCAAAATGCAAGGAATACACAAACAGAGAGAACAATTACAACAATTAATTCAATAAGCATATAGATACAATTATGCAAATAGGCAAGCCAAATACAAGATGCAACCCAAATAATGCACACAAATGCAAATGATGCATACCTACCCTATGGCCATGAGCTCATCTGTCGATTATACATCCAAACCCGACACACCCGATAGCTAACCTGGATATCGCCTCTCTAAGTGAAGGGAATCCTCAACCTTCCAGGAGGGAATCCTCAATCTCCCAATCCGAGAGAGATTATAATGTAACGATAGGAAATCCTCAACCTAACTCGTTCATACCACAATCAGAAATTGAATCAAAGGGAATCCTTAACCTTCTCCATTCAATTCTCCGATGTAACAAGAAAGAAAATTCTCAACCCCGCTTGTCTACTGCAACAAGAGAGTAAATTCTCAATCTCAGCTTGTCTATCATAGCAAGAGAGAGAATCCTCAATCTCAACCTGACGTGAGTGGGACAAAACCACCGTCCTCACCATATCAATCTAAAACTCCTTTCAATCCAACATAGTCAAATACAACCAAAATTAGAATTAACAATATAAAATTGAACCAAAGAGAATCCTTGACCTTCTATCCAACTTTCTGGTGCGACAAGCGAGGAAATCCTCAACCTCAAGCTTATCCACCACAACAAGAGAAGGAATCCTTAACCTTAAATTGTCTATCATAGCAAGAGAGAGAATTCTCAATCTCAACTTGCCTAGTTACTTCAATAGCAATATACATTCAGTTCACAACACGCCAAGAATCACTTTTTCTCAAATCATTCTCCTTTAAAACCAAAACCACTTTTTATAATATTTTTCGAAACCTTTAAAACAACGTCACTCAAAACCCGTTCTCTTTCATAAAACTCATATTTACTAAATCAAAATCCCCCAAACCAATTTTAGAATAATTTTCAGTTTAAATCCCTTTCAAAAGACTTAAAATCATTTCTTTTTGCCAATCAAACTCAAATACTATAAATTTGCTAAAACTCCCTAAAATGTGATCTTTAATCAAGTTCAAAACATAATCATTTTCATATTAGATCTAACTCAAAATGTAATTCATTTCTTAATAAATCAAAATCAAAACGTAATACTTTTCTTAATAGATAAAACTCAAAACATAATCCTTTCCCTAATAAATCGAACTCAAAACATAATATTTTTCTTAATAAATAAAACTCCAAGACATAATTCATTTCTTTTCTTAATAAATCGAAATCGAAAAATATAATCATTGAATCTAAACTTTTCTAAATAACTCTTCAAACTAAATCTCCAATTTTTATAAAAATTTCGGCAGCATCTCCTCTAAAATTCGGACTTTGCCACTCTTCAAGGGTCCCAACAACCAAACCAAACATCTCTCAATCATTCAAATCACTTCCAATAAACCATTATCACAATAATACCAACTCAACTCAAGGAATCAACAAAGCCTAGAACTCAAGCAGTCAATCTCATCAATCACAATTCAAACTAACTTCAACAAAATCAATTCATAATTTAGAATTCTTAGCCTTCTCAAACAGTTTCAAAACCAAACCACTACTTAATATAAACGTATATAAATCAGATTTCCAACGCAACTCATTTCTCAATATAAACATAACAAACAAATTTTCAAATTAAGCTTTCGTTAACCATCACAACGCTAACTCAATCAGTCAAGAATTCAATCAAGTAAATAATCACATTCTTTCAAAATAATGCAGTCAATCCATAAGACTCACATAACCACCAAAAATATATTTTTGCATCAATATCGATTTATAAAAATTCTTGACAATAACATGAGTTTAAGGAAAGTGCCCCTATCTCGATCGCGACTCAACAACGCGACGAAATTTTGTTTTCTCTCGGCCTGCAACGGCGGCAGCTGCAACCTCACCTCCAAACTACTTTCGCAACAACAGCAACAACAACTCTAATCGTGACATGCAATAACCAGAACTCGATCCTACGTTACCAAAACCTCAGAATTTTTAACCAAATATAACAGAATGCTGATTTCAAGGGTTTCGAAAACGAAAACGCTTACCACAACTAAGAAGAAACGATTGAACCAAGTAGCGGCAGTCCCTGTAGTAGTTTCGGTGGTCAGAAACACCCGACACATTCTTCTCCTCCTTTGGTAGTGATTCTCGTGGCAGCCACCTCTTCGTTCTCTTTCCCATCGACACTCCTCTCTATGGTGGAACAGCTCAACGGAAACAATGGCGGCCTCCATAGATGGCGACGACGAGCACGACAACAGCGGCGAGTCACAGCTC
>NC_029790.2:35475238-35484703 GCF_000816755.2 Arachis ipaensis
TGAGCTTTGTGAGCTTCGGCAATGACAACGGCTTTCCTTAATGGCAGCGGTGGCGTCTTTTTCATTTGCGACGGCGACAGACCCTTGTAGTGGTGGCGATAGAAAGTGGATGAACGACAGCGACGCGGGCTCGGGCTCCATGGATGGGATGGCGAGGACGACGCATGCAGAGGTAGCCTGCAAGGATGACGATGATGGCGACTCCTCGTGGCGGTTGCGCTCCTTTCGGCGACGGCGAGCCCCAATGCCGCCGCGCAGCGGAAATCCCTCTCCCTCCTCTTCTCTCTGCGCAACTACCTCTCCCTTCTTCTTCTCATGGCAGTGTGTGTCTTGTGTGTAGTGTGTACATGAGTCCGGTGAGCTGAGTGTGTGTGTTTGTGTTTCCATTGAGAGAGTGATAGTGAGAGAAATTGTCGTGTCGATCTAGAATTTCTCTTATAGAAATAAGAATTTCGTTGTAAGCATAGCTCCAAACCAACAAACAATTCTCACATAAAAAATTTGAGTTGTCACAAGTACAAACTCCAATAAAAATTAACCGAAGTATTTAAACCTAGGGTCATCTCACAAGGAATTGCAATGAAATATTTGATTATTGACTATGAAGATGCAAGGGGGTTTGATTGGTAAAAGGGCAAGAAAATAAATGGCAACAAACGTAAATCAAGTAACTAACGAAAGCAAGTAATAAAGAGAGATATTCATGGCAAGGGTTGAGATCATAGGATTTCTATCCTAGTCACTAATCATAACAATAATTAACAAGAATTATTCTATTTCGTCATCCCTAACAATAGTAGAAGGTATAATGTTATCTTCACATGAGAGAAAGTCAAACAAGACTAGCTAATCTTAATCCAAAAGTCCTAATCAACTCACTAACTGAATTAGCAATAGATTAGAGTCAATGGAAACAATACTAGCTAACAACTCTAGATCACCAACATAGGTTGGGTATTGATGAGCGGATAATTTATACCCCTTTTTTGCATTGTTTTTATATAGTTTTTAGTATGTTTTAGTTACTTTTTATTATATTTTTATTAGTTTTTATTCAAAAATCACATTTCTGGACTTTACTATGAGTTTGTGTGTTTTTCTATAATTTCATATATTTTCTGACTGAAATTGAGGGACCTGAGCAAAAATCTGATTCAGAGACTGAAAAAGGACTGCAGATGCTGTTAGATTCTGACCCTCCTACACTCGAAATGGATTTTCTGGAGCTACAAAAGCCCAATTTACGCGCTCTTAATTGCGTTAAAAAGTAGACATTTTAGGCTTTTCAAAAATATATAATAGTTCATACTTTTCCCGAGATTTGATGCCCCAAACCAGTGTCCAAAGTCAGCCTAAAACTTTTTGGCGTAAAACGCCAGAACTGGCACCTTTTTCGGCATTAAACACCCATTCTGGCACCCAGGGTGGCGTTTAACACCAACTTTGGGCATATGAACGTGAAATCTTGAAAGCTCAGCCCAGGCACACACCAAATGGGTCCCAGAAGTGGAATTCTACACTATCTGCACTTAGTTACTCATTTTCTGTAAACCTAAGTTACTAGTCTAGTATAAAAACTACTTTTAGAGATTCATTTTGGAACTTATGACATTTTTACACTTCATATTGTATTTTTGATGGCATGAGTCTCTAAACCCCATAGGTGGGGGTGAGGAGCTCTGTTGTATTTCAATGGATTAATGCAATTACTACTGTTTTCTATTCAATCGCGCTTGATTCTATTCTAAGATATTCACTCGTACTTCAATATGGAGAATATGATGATCCGTGACACTCATCATTATCCTCAACCTATGAACACGTGCCTGACAACCACTCCCATTCTATCTGAGCTCAATGTAGTCATTGGGCGACAGCTTGAGTGCGTATCTCTTGGGTTTCTAATCCACAGACCAAGTCCGGAGGTTAGAACCTTCGTGGTATAGGCTAGAACCAATTGGCAGCATTCCTGGGATCCGAAAAGTCTAAACCTTATCTGTGGTATTTCGAGTAGGATCCGGAATGGGATGACTGTGACGAGCTTCAAACCTGCGAATGTTGGGCGTAGTGACAGTGTGCAAAAGGACAAGGGTCCTATTCCGACACTAGCGGGAACCGACAGATGATAAGCCATGCGTGTTTGGAGAAGAAGACAGCAGGAAAGCAGAGATTCAGATGACAGAGCATCTCCGGAACCTCAGCCTGTTTCGCACTACTGAATCACAAGTACTATTTATTTCATGTTATTTATTTTTCATAAATATAATCACTCTTATCATTAATCTCCTGACTAAGATTTACAAAATAACCATAGCTTGCTTCAAGCTGACAATCTTTGTGGGATCGACCCTTACTCACGTAAGGTATTACTTGGACGACCCAGTGCAGTTGCTGGTTAGTTGTGCGGAGTTGTGAAAAGTGTAATCACAATTTCGTGCACCAAGTTTTTGGCGCCATTGCCGGGGATTGATCGAGTTTGGACAATTGACGGTTTATTTTGTTACTTAGATTAGGAAAAATTTATCTTTTTGGTTTAGAGTCACTAACATTGAGTCTTCTATTATTGTTTTGGGTTAAAATTTTAAAATTCTTATTTTATTTTTCTAAACTATTTTCGAAAATTTTTAAAAACCAATAACTTCATAATTTAGTCTTCTGTTTGAATTTAGTTTTATGTTTTAAGTTTGGTGTCAATTGCATGATTTTATTTTTCTTTCAATTTTTTGAATTATATGTTCTTAGTTCTTTATTGATCTTTAAATTGTTCTTGATAATTCTCCTTATTTGATCTTTAAAATTTCTTATTTGGTGTTTGTTGCTGTTTATCTTATACATTTTCGAATTATTAGTGTCCAAAATATAAAAATTTTTAAGTTTGGTATCCTTTGTGTTTCTATCTTCTTAAAAAATTTTAAAGCTTATTCTTGGTGTTCATGTTGACATTTAAAGTTTTCCTGTTTGCTTTCTTAGTTTTGATCTGAAAATTCTAAGTTTGGTGTCATTTTATCGTTTATCTCTTTCTTCACTAAATTCAAAAATATATTTTCTATTTATTTAATTAAATTTTTAAAAATTTCATTTAAAAATTCAGATTTTTATTTTATCTTATCTTAGTTTTAAAATTTCAAAATTCAAAATCTTTTTCAAAAATCATATCCAAAATTTTTCAAATCTTTTTAATTCATCAGCCATTTTAGCATTCGAATTTTTTTTATTTATTTTAATCTACTTTATTTTATTTAATTTAATTTTGGAAGCTTATTTTTCTAGTTCCCAATTATTTTATTTTCTTCTCTTTTGAATTCGGTTAGCATTAAATAAATAAAATAAAAATAAAAATATTTTGATTTTTCTTTTACTTTATTTCTATTTTACAATCTACAACATCTCCCTTCCTCCATCATGGATCTAAGTGGAAATGAACAGTCCAGAAGGACTCTAGGGTCATATCCTAACCCCATTACTACTGCATACGAGAGTAGTATCTGTATACCCCCCATCAGAGCAAGCAGTTTTGAGCTAAATCCTCAACTCATTATCCTGGTGCAGCAAAATTGTCAGTATTCCGGTCTTCCACAAGAAGAACCTACTGAGTTTTTGGCACAGTTCTTACAAATTGCTGACACAGTACGTGATAAAGAAGTGGATCAGGATGTCTACAGATTATTACTATTTTCATTTGCTGTAAAAGATCAAGCTAAGAGGTGGTTAAACAACCAACCCACAGCAAGCAAAAGAACATGGAAACAATTATCAAACAAATTCCTGAATCAATATTACCCTCCAAAAAAGATGACACAGCTAAGGCTGGACATCCAAGGCTTTAAACAAGAGGATGATGAATCTCTTTATAATGCCTGGGAGAGGTACAGAGGGATGCTAAGGAAATGCCCCTCTAAAATATTTTCAGAGTGGGTATAGTTAGACATCTTCTACTATGGGCTTATAGAAAAAGCTCAAATGTCTCTAGACCACTCAGCTGGTGGATCTATACATATGAGAAAGACAATTGAAGAGGCTCAAGAGCTTGTTGATACAGTTGCTAGAAATCAGCATATGTACTTGAGTAGTGAGTCTTCCATGAAAGAAGAGGCTAAAGCAGTATCCACTGAACTTAGTCCTCAAGAACAAGTTGCTGAACTCAATCAGCAATTGCTTACAATAACAAAACAGTTCGTAGAATTCAAAGAGATGCTCCAAGATACTAAAATTGCTAACCAAAATATGGAAGCACAATTGAATCAGACAAGACAACAGCTATCTAAATAGATAACAGAAGAATGCCAAGTTGTTTAATTAAGGAGTGGAAAAACATTGAACGTATCAATCCAAGGTAGCAAGAAGCCAAGAAAGGAACAACTAATAAAGGATAACCAAACCACTACCCAAAATCCCTCTGAGGACAGTAAGAGCCCAAAGAGAAATAATTCTGGCGTTCAAACGCCAGAAAAGGGTGAAAAGGTGGCGTTAAACGCCCAAGGGATAGCCAATTCTGGCGTCCAGACGCCAGAAAAGGGTGGCAATCTGGCGTTAAATGCCCATGCAGCCCCCAATTCTGGCGTTCAAACACCACAAAGGGGTTAGAAACTTGCAAGTGCTGATGACAATCCCCTTAAGCAGGCTTCTCCAACCACTTCTGCAGGAAATAAACCTGCAGCAACCAAGGTTGAAGGATATAAAGCCAAGATGCCTTATCCTCAGAAACTCCGCCAAGCGGAACAGGATAAACAATTTGCCCGCTTTGCAGACTACCTCAGGACTCTTGAAATAAAGATTCCATTTGCAGAGGTACTTGAGCAAATACCCTCTTATGCTAAGTTTATGAAAGAGATCTTAAGTCATAAGAAGGATTGGAGAGAAACTGAAAAAGTTTTTCTCACTGAAGAACGCAGTACAGTCATTCTGAAAAGCTTACCAGAGAAGCTTAAAGATCCCGGAAGCTTTATGATACCATGCACATTAGAGGATTCTTATACCAAGACAGCTCTGTGTGACCTTGGGGCAAGTATCAACCTAATACCTGCATCTACTATCAAAAATCTTGGTTTGACTGATGAAGTTAAACCAACCTGGATATGCCTCCAACTTGCTGATGGCTCCATCAAAATTCCATCAGGCATAATTGAGGACATGATTGTCAAGGTTGGGCCATTTGCCTTTCCTACTGACTTTGTAGTGCTGGAAATAGAGGAGCACAAGAGTGCAACTCTCATTCTAGGAAGACCTTTCCTAGCAATCGGACGAACCCTCATTGACGTCCAAAGAGGAGAGATAACTCTGAGAGTCAATAAGGATGAGTTTAAGTTAAATGATGTCAAAGCTATGCAGCATCCAGACACACCAAAAGACTGCCTGAGCACAGATGTTATTGACTCCTTGGTGGAAGAGGTCAATATGACTGAGAGTCTCGAATCAGAGCTAGAGGACATTTTTAAGGATGTTCAGCCTGATCTGGAGGAACCAGAGAGAACGAAAGAACCTCTGAAAACTCCTCAGGAAGACGATAAGCCTCCTAAATCCGAGCTCAAACCACTACCACCATCCCTAAAATATGCATTTCTGGAAGAAGGTGACACTTTTCCGGTGATCATAAGCTCTACCTTAAATCCACAAGAAGAGAAAGCACTAATTCAGGTGCTAAGGACACACAAGACAGCTCTTGGGTGGTCCATAAGTGATCTTAAGGGCATTAGCCCAGCAAGATGCATGCACAAGATCCTATTGGAGGATGATGCTAAGCTAGTAGTTCAACCACAGAGGCGGCTAAATCCAGCCACGAAGGAGGTGGTGCAGAAAGAGGTCACTAAGTTACTAGAGGCTGGAATTATTTATCCTATTTCTGATAGCTCCTAGGTAAGCCCTGTCCAAGTTGTGTAAGACCCCAGATTTTGAAAATTTAATAATAAATTATTTATGATTTATTTTATTTATTTGAGAACATATTTTCAAAAATTTTGTATTAATTAAGTACTTTCTTATTATTGATTTAAAGTTTTAGTGATTTAAAAACAGTGAGGATTTTATATGCGCTAATTTGAATAATTAGATTTTGAACATTATTTTATAATTTTAAAAGAAAATTAATTTGATTATCTCTAATTATTGAATTTGAGTCTTTATTTGAAAAATAAATTATAAGTTGATAATTAAATAGTATTTTCATAGATATTATTATTTGATTAAATTTGATTTCAAATTATTACTCTATTACCTTTAATTTTATTGAAATTACTAAATTATCCGAAATTCTCTAAATTATCCTAAATTACTAACCCTAATCCCTTCTACCCAACCCACACACACGTAACCCCCTCCCTTCACACTCGTTCACCCCCCCAATTAGCCACGTTACCCACTCCTCACCGCTATTCACTCACCATCACCATTCCCTTTTTCCTTTTATCCCACCCACACCCATGCAACAAAAGAAAGAAAGAAATCAGAAAGGGAAAGAATGGAAACAGGGGGGCTTGAGGGGAAAACAGAGATCAGAGGGAGAGTGTGACGGAACAGAGGAAGGAGGATCGCCAGGCTGTGCTGCTCCCTGTGCCGGTTGTCATCGCTGCCGCGAGAGCTAGAGAAGGAGAGAAGTAAAACCGCGAAGAGAGAGAGAGATCGACGGAGACGTTCACGCTGTTCGTCCTCATAACTGCTATGCGTTGCCGCCGCCGCCATTAGTTCAGCTGCCGTTGAGCTCGCATCAACCGTCACCATGGAAACTGCCACCATCATCTCCAAAGCCGCGTCATTGATTAGGTTAGGGAGAGGGAGAATCGCGAGCAACCAGAGGAGGAGAAGAACGCGTGGTGGTGCGTGTTCTCTTAGCCATCGCCACCATCGGAGTCACAAACCAAGGTGGAGGAGAAAGCCATCTTCCCCGTTGCTGCTATAGTCGTCCGTACTACTGCCGCTGAAGGAAGGCCGTTCAGTCACCCTCATCAAGTTGCATGTGGCTGTTAGAGCTCCTTGTCTCTGCTCTGATCGTCGGAAGTCACCGACGAAGTTTTGGTCGCCCCATGATAAACCACTATTTCATGGTTTATCTTGTGCTCAATTGAGTGGTTTTTATCTACTCTTTACCCACTTATTCATACTATTTGCATGATTTTACATTTGCCTTCCTAATTATGTGTTATGATTGAAAACATGCTTCTTTGGACTTATATTTGCTTATTATTAATCCTCTCTTATCACCATTAGATGCCTTGATATGTGTGTTAAGTGTTTTCAGATATTATAAGGCAGGAATGGCTTGGAGGATGGGAAGAAAGCATGCAAAAGTGGAAGGAATGCAAGAAGTTGGAGAAATTGCTAAGCTGTCCAGCCCGACCTCTTTGCACTCAAACGGCTATAACTTTAGCTACAGAGGACCAAACGACGCGGTTCCAGTTGCGTTGGAAAGCTAACGTTCGGGGCTTCGATTTGATATATAATAAGCTATAGTTCCACACTAAGAATTCAAGAATGCATATGAAAAACAAGAAAAGACAAAATAAAAAATCATCAAGATCAAACAAGAAGACTTACCAAGAACAACTTGAAGATCATGAAGAACACTATGAATGCATGATATTTTCGAAAAGTGCAAGATGCACATGCAATTGACACCAAACTTATAACTTGACTCAAGACTCAAACAAGAAACACAAAATATATTTTTTTTTTATGATTTTCTAATTTTTTTTTGGATTTTTTTCGAAAATTACTTGAAAAAGAAAAATAAGGATTCCAAAATTTTTAATATGAATTCCAGGAATCTTGCAGTGTTAGTCTGAAGCTTTAGTCCAGGAATTAGACATGGCTCACTAGCCAGCCAAGCTTTCAATGAAAGCTCCGGTCCAAAACACTAGACATGGCCAATGGCCAGCCAAGCTTCAGCATGTAATTCTGACATGACACGCCTGACATACTCATTCCCAAAGGAATAGGACATGGCTTTACAGCCAGCCAGGCTTCAACATGCTTCATGAAACACTAGAATTCATTCTTAAAAATTTTGAATAAAAATTTTTTTGAAAACATTTTTTTTTTTTTGAAAACAGATGAGAAAATTTTAGAAATATTTTTGAAAAATTTTTTTGAAAATAAAATAAAAAGAAAATTACCTAATCTGAGCAACAAGATGAACCGTCAGTTGTCCAAACTCAAACAATCCCCGGCAACGGCGCCAAAAACTTGGTGTTGTTGCCGGATTCGAACTTGGCACTGATGTTACCGGACCAAAAGCTTGCCGAAAACTCAAACAATTCCCGGCAACGGCGCCAAAAACTTGGTGCACGAAATTGTGATCTCCAGGCTCGAACAAATCCTGGTAATGGCTCCCACAAACTCATAGTAAAGTCCAGAAATGTGAATTTAAAATAAAAACTAATGAAAACATCCCTAAAAGTAACTAGATCCTACTAAAAACATACTAAAAACAATGCCAAAAAGCGTATAAATTATCCGCTCATCATTTCCCTGACGCTAGGCGATGCGACCGCGTGATCCATGCGGCCACGTCGCAAGTGACAAAAATCAGTGAATCTGAATTTGCAACCAGCGAATTCTGGGCTGTTTCTGACCCAGTTTGCGGCCCAGAAAACACAGATTAGAGGCTATAAAGTGGGGGACTGTATCCATTCATAGGGGAGGCTCTCATATTCACAATTTTAGGAATAGATGTAGTTTTTAGAGAGAGAGGTTCTCTCCTCTCTCTTAGGATTAGGATTTAGGACTTCTCTTAGTTTTAGGAGTAACTCTCAATCCCAGGTTTTTTATTTTTATTTATTCTTCCAATTTAGTTTATGAACTCTTCATGATAGATTATAATTTCCCTTATTAATGTTATTTGAGGTATTTCAATTCATGATTGCTTTCTTTATTAACTAGGATTTGAAGATCAAACTAATTAGTCACTTGACCTTCCTCTGCTTTAAGTAAGGGTTAACTAAGTGAAATTAAGATTCAATTTTCATTATCATTGATAAGGATAACTTGGTGTGGACTTCCAATTTCTTATACATTGCCGAGAGATTTTATTATTATTATTTTATTTTACTTGTCATATAACATATTCCCACCTTACTTCCAAAACCCCCAATTTACAATCTTCATAACCAATAATAAGAACATACTTCCCTGCAATTCCTTGAGAAGACGACCCGAGGTTTGAATACTCGGTTATCAATTTCAAAGGGGTTTGTTACTTGTGACAACCAAAACGTTTGTACGAAGGGATTTCTGTCGGTTTAGAGACTATATCTACAACGCGACTGTTTTTATGAAATTCTTTACTGGCAAAAATCCTAACGTCAAAATGGCTCCGTTGCCCGGGAATTGCAAACGTGTGCCTTATTATTGGTTATTGTAAATATTTGTTTTTTTATTTTTTTTATTTTTATTTTTATTAAATTAAGAGGTTATTGATTTTTATTTTAAAATTTTTATCTTATCTTATCTTATTTCAAAAATCAAATTTCAAAA
>NC_029790.2:35486019-35493654 GCF_000816755.2 Arachis ipaensis
TTTTTATTTTTATTTTTATTAAATTAAGAGGTTATTGATTTTTATTTTAAAATTTTTATCTTATCTTATCTTATTTCAAAAGTCAATTTTCAAAATTCAAATTAATTTTTTTTAAATTCAAAATTTAAAAAAAAATTCAAATTTCAAATTTTAATTTTCATATTCAAAATTTAAAAAACCTTTTAATTTCAATTTGTTTTTATTTTTTTTTAATTTTTATTTACTACTATGAACTCTCACCCCTTTGGCTATTAGTCTGGTTACAATAATATTGCAGGAAGAAGAAATTACAATGAGAACAGGCATCAAGGTTGGAACAATCAAAGATGGGAGGAGCCACAAGGATTTGATCAACCCTCATGGCAACAACCACCTCCAATGGACTATCAACAACCACCACCAAATGCCTATGAACCCTTTCCTCAACACAACTTTAGACCACCAAACTCACAAGTCCCTTTCCGCCATTCACCTCTGATGAGCGGATAATTTATACGCTTTTTGACATTGTTTTTAGTATGTTTTTAGTAGGATCTAGTTACTTTTAGGGATGTTTTCATTAGTTTTTATGTTAAATTCACATTTCTGGACTTTACTATGAGTTTGTGTATTTTTCTGTGATTTCAGATATTTTCTGGCTGAAATTGAGGGACTTGAGCAAAAATTAGATTCAGAGGTTGAAGAAGGACTGCTGATGCTGTTGGATTCTGACCTCTCTGCACTCAAAGTGGATTTTCTGGAGCTACAGAACTCGAAATGGCGCACTTCCAATTGAGTTGGAAAGTAGACATCCAGGGCTTTCCATCAATATATAATAGTTTATACTTTGGCCAAGAACAGACGACGTAAACTGGCGTTCAACGCCAGCTTTCTGCCCAAATCTGGCGTCCAGCGCCAGAAAAGGAGCCAAAACCAGAGTTGAACGCCCAAACTGGCACAAAAGCTGGCGTTCAACTCCAGAAAGGACCTCTACACGTGCAACACTCAAGCTCAGCCCAAGCACACACCAAGTGGGCCCCGGAAGTGGATTTATGCATCAATTACTTACTTCTGTAAACCCTAGTAGCTAGTTTATTATAAATAGGACATTTCACTATTGTATTTGAAATCTTTGGATTATCTTTTGATCTATTGATCACGTTTTAGGGGCTGGCCATCTCGGCCATGCCTGGACCTTTCACTTATGTAATTTTAACGGTAGAGTTTCTACACTCCATAGATTAAGGTGTGGAGCTCTGCTACAAGGAAGAGACATAGAAGAGCTCAAGGACATCATTGGCTCCTCAAGAAGGAAACGCCACCATCACTAAGGTGGATTCATTCCTTGTTCTTGTTTCTTCTATTTTTCGTTTCTATGTTATGTGCTTATCTATGTTTGTGTCTTCATTACATGATCATTAGTAGATAGTAACTTTGTCTTAAAGTTATAAATGTCCTATGAATCCATCACCTCTCTTAAATGAAAAATGTTTTAATTCAAAAGAACAAGAAGTACACGAGTTTCGAATTTATCCTTGAACTTAGCTTAATTATATTGTTGTGGTGACAATGCTTCTTGTTTTCTGAATGTATGCTAGGGCCACGGCCAAGACTCATAAAGAAGCTGTATTCAAGAATCATCATACTGAACTAGGAGAATCAATAACACTATCTGAATCCTGAGTTCCTATAGATGCCAATCATTCTGAACCTCAATGGATAGAGTGAGATGCCAAAACTATTCAAGAGGCAAAAAGCTATAAGTCCCGCTCATATGATTGAAGCTATGTTTCATTGATAGTTTGGAATTTATAGTATATTCTCTTCTTTTTATCCTATTTGATTTTTAGTTGCTTGGGGAGAAGCAACAAATTAAGTTTGGTGTTGTGATGAGCGGATAATTTATACGCTTTTTGACATTGTTTTTAGTATGTTTTTAGTAGGATCTAGTTACTTTTAGGGATGTTTTCATTAGTTTTTATGTTAAATTCACATTTCTGGACTTTACTATGAGTTTGTGTGTTTTTCTGTGATTTCAGGTATTTTCTGCCTGAAATTGAGGGACTTGAGCAAAAATCAGATTCAGAGGTTGAAGAAGGACTGCTGATGCTGTTGGATTCTGACCTCCCTGCACTCAAAGTAAATTTTCTGGAGCTACAGAACTCGAAATGGCGCGCTTTTAATTGCGTTGGAAAGTAGACATCCAGGGCTTTCCAGCAATATATAATAGTCCATACTTTGGTCAATAATAGATGACGTAAACTGGTGTTCAACGCCAGCTTTCTGCCCAAATCTGGCGTCCAGCGCCAGAAAAGGAGCCAAACCCAGAGTTGAACGCCCAAACTGGCACAAAAGCTGGCGTTCAACTCCAGAAAGGACCTCTACACGTGCAACACTCAAGCTCAGCCCAAGCACACACCAAGTGGGCCCCGGAAGTGGATTTATGCATCAATTACTTACTTCTGTAAACCCTAGTAGCTAGTTTATTATAAATAGGACATTTCACTATTGTATTTGAAATCTTTGGATTATCTTTTGATCTATTGTTCACGTTTTGGGGGCTGGCCATCTCGGCCATGCCTGGACCTTTCACTTATGTAATTTTAACGGTAGAGTTTCTACACTCCATAGATTAAGGTGTGGAGCTCTGCTGTTTCTCAAGGATTAATGCAAAGTACTACTGTTTTCTATTCAATTCATCTTATTTCGCTTCTAAGATATTCATTCGTACTTCAATCTGAATGTGATGAACGTGACAATCATCATCATTCCCTATGAACGCGTGCTTGACAACCACTTCTGTTCTACCTTCGACTGAATGAGTATCTCTTAGATCTGTTAATCAGAATCTTCGTGGCGTAAGCTAGAATGATGGCGGCATTCAAGAGAATCCGAAAAGTCTAAACCTTGTCTGTGGTATTCCGAGTAGGATCATGAACCATATATAGAACCACCCCAATTCCAACCCAATTACTCACAAGAACCACCACTTCAATATTCACCATCTCCATATCCATCAATCCAAGAGCATTATGATCCTATTTATGAAAGCCGAGTGCATCAAGAGGCAAAGGATCGTCTCAAGGAAACAGTGGATCGATTTCAGACAACCACTCAACAACTGGGGCAAGTATTAATTCAATGGGCTTCTAGACGCTTAAATACACAAGGATCAGCCACAGCTCCATGTGGACAGTCTAGTGAAGAGCGTAGCATGAAAGAGATACCATAAACCCTAGTGGACAAGACAGAGAATGAATTCGTACTAGAACAAGTAGAAGAAGCTGTCATTATTCAAGAAGAAGAAGAAGTGGTTGAAGACTTAGGAGATGCAGAACCTCCATGGGAAAGTCCAATCATAGAGCCTCCTTCCGAGACGGTTGAAATTGATGCTGAGGAGGGTGTACAACCTCCAAAGCATATCATAGTTGAAGACTTGGAAGAGGTTGATCAAGAGATGGAGATTCAAGAAGAAGAAGCACAACCTCCCATACCCTTGGAAAGCAATGAAGAGGAGATTAAATTGGAAGAGAGTTGCCAAGAGGAAGAGGTTGAAATGGAAGAAGCTTGCAAAGAGGTGGTAATTATCAGAGAAGAGCACAAGGGAGTGGAGCTTGCAATTTCATTAAAAACACCTCCCCCTAAGTTGCCATCATCCTTCACAACATTCAAGTGGGTAAATTTCATATCCCGTAGCTTTCTAATCCCACTTGAACATGGGCTACTGGAGACGGATAGTCAACTTAGATCTCTTTGTGGCATTAAGAGTAAGAGGAAGATGGCCAGTGGTAAGAATTGTCCTGCAAGGTTTATTATGGTTGGAAGATTTAAGTTTAAACGCAAGGGTTGGTATAAAGCTCAATTGAATGGGTCTAGGAAGCTGTTTGGTAGCTGCAATGAGAATTCAAATTACTAATCACCTGGCTGGAAAAATACAGATCCCGACAAAGATGGGTGTAAAAGCAAGATTTGGGATCCTGGAATCTGTTCTGACATCCAACACCCCGGGAGCCTAAGAATCTTTTTGAAGCTGCTCAAGGATTTTACATGCCTAGTTTGGGACCCCGGAGGTTACTGGAATCACAAACACTGGTGGAGATTCCTGGATGAATACAAGCATAAGCCACCATAACAGGAAGCTCATCAATTGTCCAACTTAAAGACTCTAACTAAAAGTGCTAGTTGGGAGACAACCCACTATGGTATGATCGTTCATTTTTTATTTTTATTTAGTTTTATTTGTTTTTGAATTTTATTTTATTTTGTTATATTGAACCTGGAATTTTGCATCACATTCATATTAACACTGCATTCTGCATTTTTCAGATTACAAAAAAAAAAAGAAGCAAGCACGCGACGCGACCGCATCAGCGACGCGTCCGCGTCGCAAGGAGATGGGAGACAATATTAATATGAACAGAGAGTTTCGCAGGAGCAGCGTTGGAGGCGTGCCAATGGCACAAATTGACCCACGCGACCGCGTCACTGACGCGACCGCGTCATATGGGAATAATGGCCTCCCACGCGATCGCGTGCCCCACGCGGCCGCGTGACCTGAAAATCGACGTCAACCAGGTGCATGGCCGAAAGTTGAGCTGGAGTTGGGCTGGAATCGTGCTGAAAGCCCAAGCCTCACCACGCGAACGCGTGCCCCACGCGTCCGCGTCATATCCCCATGATGGCCACTCACGCGATCGCGTCCCCCACGCGATCGCGTCACCCAGGATTTTGGCAATACTAAGTTTTGAACAGAGAGTTGTGCGACCGCGAGGCTGCACTCGCGCCACTAGCACAAATCAAGTCACGCGATCGTGTGCCCCACGCGTCCGCGTCGCCTAACCTTATTGCGCACCACGCGACTGCGTCACCCACGCGACCACGTCGCCAGCGTCGCACAACCTATCCAGATTAGTGCCAATTTTCTTATCTTTTCTTCTCCGGATCCTTATTCTCTTATCTTTTCTTATTTCTTTCTTCTTCCTCTCTTATTTTCTCTCACTCCCATTCTATTTTATTTAATTTATTTGCATACTTTCATTCATTGCATATTTTTATTTTTTTTTAAATTTATTAATTTTGGTATTCAAAAGTTCTTATTCAACTGTTACATCTTTTCTTGAATTACTTTGGTGCTTAATAACTTGTTTTACACTGTGAGATGATATTAATTATCTGCCAATGCCAATCTTTTATAATACTTGCACTTCATTTGCATTGTCACGAACTTACATTGTCTTTCATTACCCACTCTCTCCTCCCATTGTTGCAAATTTTTGTACTCTTGATCTGCCATGTACTTCTATTGTTTTCTCACTTACATGTTGAAGCTTCCATATAAATGAGACCCTTATCATTTGGCATTAACCCACCCATACTTCTTTTATTTTCTTATCTCTATTTCTGGGTTACTCTTCTTCCCTTTTTCTTTCAAGATGGCCACCCGGAAGGAAAGCGGAAGACATTTTACATGGGGAGACAGACAAGTCCATCCGCACAATCCTGAGAGAAAAGCAACAGTTGAAACAACCCGTCCACCTGCACATCTCAGTATGTACCGAGGACGGTGCAATCTTTAAGTGTGGGAAGGTCGATACCGATCTCCATGGGTTAGTACTTTCCTGTCTCAAACACCAATATTTTATTTTCTTTGTTAATTGTTACATTTGCATATTTAATTGTATGTTTATTTGAATTTATGCATTTAGTTACTACTTGGTTGAAGTAATATTTCCTTTTTCAAGAAATTTTTATAATATTTCACTAATTTAAATTGAAAATTTTTTTTTAATTTTATACTTGTTTGGAAGTTGTATTTGGAACATGTTTTTTTTTAGCTAAAGAACACACAACCTGTGAGATTTGAGCTTATTTATATGGTTACATTATTTAACCATAAATATTTTATTCATGTGTGTTCCCTTCTCTATGATTGTAATCTTTACTTTGTTCCATTCTATATGTCCATTATTTAGTGTATTTACATGCTTGCATATGATTGAGGCCATTGTTTGATTTTAGCTCACTTATCCCAAATAAGCCTACCCTTTAAATCACCCTTGTCAGCCACTTTGAGCCTTTTAATCCCCATTTATTCTATACTTTACCACATCACTAGCCTTAAGCAAAAAAACAAATTAAAAACCCCAATTGAATCTTTGGTTAGCTTAAGATAGAGATTGTGCATCAACTAAGTGTGGATAAATTGTGGGAACATGGGTTAATAAGGGAATGTATAATGTTTCTAATTTATTTGAATATCAGGAATTTGGAAACCTACTCATGAAAAACCAAAATAGAAAATTAATAGAAAATCCATGTGCATTGATAAGTTATGTTTGTTTCTCTAAAAAAAAAAGAGAGAAAAAAGAGAAAAATCCAAAAATACTCAATAAATAAGTAAATAAGGGGACAAAATTACCCCAATATTAAGTTTAATAAAAGATCAATGCACATGTGATGAAAATTATAGAAAAATTTGGTACATGAGTATGGGAATTATACAAAAGTGAGAATTATGGGTAGCTAGGCATGAATTTAAAAGTATATAGAGTATATGTATATTAGGTGAGAGCTTAGGTTAATTGAAGATTCATATTATAGCTCACTTGGCCATACATATATCCTTACCTTTACCTTAGCCCCATTACAACCTTGAAAAGACCTCATGATGTTTGCATTGGTACATTAAATATTTGTTGATTGGTTAGATGAAGAACAAGGTTTAGAAAGCATGATTAGAGAAGAGTAGAGTGATTGACCCTAAACACTTGAGAGTTAGAGTGATATACACTACCAGTGAGGGTTCAGTGCTTAATTCTATGTTCCCTGCTTTCATGAGCTATCTTCTTACAAGTTTTCTTGCTTTTTATTGTATGATTTGAATTAGTGAAATCTGATTTATATTTGTCTTGAAGATTTATTTACTTTTAACCAAGTAGGTAGAAATATCTCAGCATGTAGTTGCATTCATAGGTTGCATTTCATACCATTCCTCTTCATCTTTATAGTTTCTCTTGAGCTTAGCATGAGGACATGCTAGTGTTTAAGTGTGGGGAGGTTGATAAACCACTATTTCATGGTTTATCTTGTACTCAATTGAGTGGTTTTTATCTACTCTTTACCCACTTATTCATACTATTTGCATGATTTTACATTTGCCTTCCTAATTATGTGCTATGATTGAAAACATGCTTCTTTGGACTTATATTTACTTATTATTAATCCTCTCTTATCACCATTAGATGCCTTGATATGTGTGTTAAGTGTTTTCAGATATTATAAGGCAGGAATAGCTTAGAGGATGGGAAGAAAGCATGCAAAAGTGGAAGGAATGCAAGAAGTTGGAGAAATTGCTAAGCTGTCCAACCCGACCTCTTTGCACTCAAACGGCTATAACTTTAGCTACAGAGGTCCAAACGACGCGGTTCCAGTTGCGTTGGAAAGCTAACGTTCGGGGTTTCGATTTGATATATAATAAGCTATAGTTTCCCTGACGCTAGGTGATGCGACCGTGTGATCCATGCGGCCGCGTCGCAAGTGACGAAAATCAGCGAATCTGAATTTGCAACCAGCAAATTCTGGGCTGTTTCTGACCCAATTTGCGGCCCAGAAAACACAGATTAGAGGCTATAAAGTGGGGGACTGCATCCATTCATA
>NC_029790.2:35494502-35509323 GCF_000816755.2 Arachis ipaensis
GAGAAGTAAAACCGCGAAGAGAGAGAGATCGATGGAGACGTTCACGCTGTTCGTCCTCGTCACTGCCATGCGTTGCCGCCGCCGCCGTTAGTTCAGCTGCCGTCGAGCTCGCATCAACCGTCGCCATGGAAACTGCCACCATCATCTCCAAAGCCGCGTCATCGATTAGGTTAGGGAGAGGGAGAATCACGAGCAACCAGAGGAGGAGAAGAACGTGTGGTGGTGGGTGTTCTTTTAGCCATCGCCACCACCGGAGTCACAAACCAAGGTGGAGGAGAAAGCCATCTTCCCCGTTGCTGCTATAGTCGTCCGTACTACTGCCGCTGAAGGAAGGCCGTTCAGTCACCCTCATCAAGTTGCATGTGGCTGTTAGAGCTCCTTGTCTCTGCTTTGATCGTCGGAAGTCACCGACGAAGTTTTGGTCGCCCCATTCCACTATTCTTTTGAATTTCGTAAGTTGCACTCATTCCAAAAACCCTCACTGTTACCATTCTTTTTCATGGTTGTTGAGAACCTTGAGATATTAATGTATTAGGGTTGTGTAAATGCCGCTGCAAATTGTTCGATGATATTGCTATTGTGGAGAGTTGTTGGTGAGGCTAATGCCACTGCTGTTGCTAATCCGGTTTGAGGCTGTTGCTACTGCTGCGAGTTAGAACGAAGTTGGAGTCACGCTTAACCTTGTGGGTTTCGACTAACTAAGGTAGGGGATTTGTTTTAAAAATAAAGGTTTTAACTTATGAATGCTACTAAAATTAAATGAGTAACTGCAAATGGTTTATGGTTGCTTTGTGTGAATAATTGACGGAATTGAGTTGAATTATAACTGTAGTTGGTGATTGATTTGATGATTGTGCGTACTGAATGTTGTAAGGGATAGAATAAATGGTGTTACTTTTGTTGCTGAGCTTGCTGGTGTGAATTGATGAGTTATTATGTGTTTGAATAATGATGATATGAAAAATTATGCTTGGCATAGTGTAGAAAAGAAAAGGGTTTGATGATGCTTAAGTACTTGACATCGTGTGAATTATTGATTATGGGTTCTTGGGCTGTGTTGGCAATGAAGACAATTTTAAATAACTGGAAAGAGGTTAAACGTGTGATTTTGGAAGGGTTATAAGTTCAAATGTGGTTTTTGATAAGTAAGGTTGTTGAAAATACTTAAGGCAGAATTTCTGCATACATGACAGTAGAAAGAATCAATTTCTGGGAGCAGCCCAGGTCATATATTTGAATGAAACTATTTTTGCATGAAACTTTAATGTGTTTTAAGCATCTCATAAAAAATTCAGAATTTATTGATGAGTGGTTTGGGAGAAATGAATTTTTGAAGATTGATGGTTTCTGCAGAAAATTCCGTTTCTATACTGTAGAAGCACCAACTTCCAACTCCATTAACTTTCAATTCTGGTAAGTATTTGAGCTGAAACTAATGGCATTTTCAATCTTCCTGTGTCCACAATCTTCATTTTAAATTTCATGTCAATACCCTACTTAACCAAGTAGATATGTTGAAAAGAGTATGGGTAGCTCACTGGATTTTGGAAAACCGAATTCTAAAAGGCATGGCTGTGTTTCTCACTTCATAACTTTTTCATATGACATGGTATTAATCTGGAATTTGATCCAATGAAAAGCTAAAAGAGTCTTGTTTGAGGTCATGAGTTTTGAAAGGCAATGGGTGAAAATTGAATTTTTAAGGAATTTATCAAACTTACTACTTTCTGCTGTTTTTCTGCTTTTTCTTAGAAAACAATAACAGAATTTTAAGAGAGATGGTACAAGTTTTAATTGTAACCAAATTACCTCAACACCAAGTTTTGCTTTTAAACCAGTAGTACTATAACAACTAGGAAGGGTTTAAAGTTAATTGGTGATGCGGATGTATGTATAGTTAAGCGGTGATGCGGAGGTACGTTTAATAATATGGTGATGTGGAGGTATGAGTATGTAATTGGTGATGTGGAGGTATAATGAAATGAAAGAAAATAAAAAGTCATGAATGAAGTAAATAAATGAGAATTGTATGTTAAACGGGCCCTGCGCCAAACTGCTAATGCGAAATCGTCCGCCTAACGGATAGCCTGAGATTGCTAATGCAGGAATGTTCGCCTAATTGATAGTACTGTTTCTTACTGTGATACACATTATTATGATGAGGCCTAATTGACACGGGTAACCGTGATGCCAAGGTGTCTAATTGACACAGTAGAGAAACCATATTTGGGGTTCGCTCCGAGTAACGTCGGGTTGCGGGTAGACAACCGACGCATGAGCTCATGGCCTGCGCTAGGAACAGGCATGCATCATCTTGTTTGCGCATTTACATTTGATTGTATTTGCTTTATTTTATTTATTTGTGTTTGTGCTGTTGTTTTAGTGATGTGCTTACGTGCTTTTTGGATATTTTACTTGTGTTGTGGTCTTAATAAAGTAATTAGGAATGATGTTTATGGATAAGGAATTGTTAATGTGATTGGAATTTTGTTTAATTAACGTGAATTAAAGGAAGGAACTTAAAACTATTTTAAGTGAAATTGTTTTTATGATATGAATTAGCTATTTGTATTTACTCTGTTTAGTGCGGCATTCATATTCCCTACTGAGAACTAGTGGTTTGTTCTCACCCCAAAATCTTCCACCCTTTCAGTGACAGGTTCGGAGACTCAGTTTGAAGCCGCGGGCGATTAGGAGTTTTATTTAAGTTAAGTTTATGTGTTGAGTTGCTTTTATAGAATTCCCTCGCCCTTGTTATTATTTTATTTTATTTTATACAGAGGGATAGGAGTTGTAACTGAGTTTCTTTTGTATTCTTTTGTAAGATATTTATTATTATTAATAACTATGTAACTAGTATTTCTTGGAGATCTTTGATATATGATTTTAAGTAATAAAAACAAAAGTTTTCGGTTTTTTCCTAAAAATTGAAACGCGAAATCGAACTAAAGGCTCAATATTAAATAGTGAATAAGGAAAATAGGTCAGTAACGCCTTGCTTTGGTACGATCATGACGTGCTGAAAGTTAGGGTGTTACATTATGGTATCAGAGCAGTTCGTTCCCGTTAGAGCCTTAGGATTGGACTGACTATGCTTCATTGCATACTCTGAGTGTCTGTCGTGCTTAGTGACTTATTCTGATAACAAGAATTTAGATTTGATATGCATGACTATCTGATGATTAACGCTGTTAGTCTACCATTGCATACCTCATGGTATTAGGTCTGGCCAACTTAATACTAATGATTTATGTATATGGGAACACTAAGGGGTTGTCATGGACGAAATAGAGCTAATAGATAATGCGAATCACGGGGTTTGGAAATGTTAGAAGTTAAGTTTTAGGGATTAGCTCCATTTCAAAGCATAATTCTTATTCGTGCTAGTTTGTTTGAAGTCATTTCTTCCTTGATTGCTTGCAGTGGAATTCTTTGCTCTGAATCTTCATCTTGGGATGTGTTTTGAATATTTTTTGACCATAACTTGTCATTCATACATATTCTTACTTGAGTATGTTCCTAGTTATTACTTGAACCTTTCGGAACATTCAACCTTAATGCTGTTTACCTGTCATTATTATGTGCATCCATGTTAGAGTCCAATCTTAAGAATCTTTCTAAATCTCCGCAGTACACTACTCTTTTTCTGTCATCTTCATGAGGTATGATTTCTTTCAAATTTGAAAAACTGAATATGCCAAACCGTTTTGTTTCTTTTCTTTGATGTTTTTAAAAGTGAACTTGAAATGAATCTTTCCCATCTTGTATCAATTTTCGAGGACGAAAATTTTTATAAGTGGGGTAAGATGTAAGACCCCAGATTTTGAAAATTTAATAATAAATTATTTATGATTTATTTTATTTATTTGAGAGCATATTTTCAGAAATTTTTGTATTAATTAAGTACTTTCTTATTATTGATTTAAAGTTTTAGTGATTTAAAAACAATGACGATTTTATATGCGCTAATTTGAATAATTAGATTTTGAACATTATTTTATAATTTTAAAAGAAAATTAATTTGATTATCTCTAATTATTGAATTTGAGTCTTTATTTGAAAAATAAATTATAAGTTAATAATTAAACAGTATTTTCATAGTTATTATTATTTGATTAAATTTGATTTCAAATTATTACTCTATTACCTTCAATTTTATTGAAATTACTAAATTATCCGAAATTCTCAATTTCAAATACAAAACCCTAAATTCCCAATTCCAAACCCTAATCTCTTCTACCCAACCCACACACACGTAAACCCCTCCCTTCACACTCGTTCACCCCCCAATTAGCCACGTTACCCACTCCTCACCGCTATTCACTCACCATCACCATTCCCTTTTTCCTTTTATCCCACCCACACCAACGCAACAAAAGAAAGAAAGAAATCAGAAAGGGAAAGAATGGAAACAGGGGGGCTTGAGGGGAAAACAGAGATCAGAAGAAAAGTGTGACGGAACAGAGGAAGGAGGATCGTCGGGCTGTGCTGCTCCCTGCGCCGGTTGTCATCGCTGCCGCGAGAGCTAGAGAAGGAGAGAAGTAAAACCGCGAAGAGAGAGAGATCGACGGAGACGTTCACGCTGTTCGTCCTCGTCACTGCCATGCGTTGCCGCCGCCGCCGTTAGTTCAGCTGCCGTCGAGCTCGCATCAACCGTCACCATGGAAACTGCCACCATCATCTCCAAAGCCGCGTCATCGATTAGGTTAGGGAGAGGGAGAATCGCGAGCAACCAAAGGAGGAGAAGAACGCGTGGTGGTGCGTGTTCTCTTAGCCATCGCCACCACCGGAGTCACAAACGAAGGTGGAGGAGAAAGCCATCTTAGTCATCCGTACTACTGCCGCTGAAGGAAGGCCGTTCAGTCACCCTCATCAAGTTGCATGTGGCTGTTAGAGCTCCTTGTCTCTGCTCTGATCGTCGGAAGTCACCGACGAAGTTTTGGTCGCCCCATTCCACTATTCTTTTGAATTCCGTAAGTTGCACTCATTCCAAAAACCCTCACTGTTACCATTCTTTTTCATGGTTGTTGAGAACCTTGAGATATTAATATATTAGGGTTGTGTAAATGCCGCTGTAAATTGTTCGATGATATTGCTATTGTGGAGAGTTGTTGGTGAGGCTAATGCCACTGCTGTTGCTAATCCGGTTTGAGGCTGTTGCTACTGCTGTGAGTTAGAACAAAGTTGGAGTCACGCCTAACCTTGTGGATTTCGACTAACTAAGGTAGAGGATTTATTTTAAAAGTAAAAGTTTTAACTTATGAATGCTACTAAAATTAAATGAGTATCTGCAAATGGTTTATGGTTGCTTTGTGTGAATAATTGACGGAATTGAGTTGAATTATAACTGTAGTTGGTGATTGATTTGATGATTGTGCGTACTGAATATTGTAAGGGATAGAATAAATGGTGTTACTTTTATTGCTGAGCTTGCTGGTGTGAATTGATGAGTTATTATGTGTTTGAATGATGATGATATGGAAAATTATGCTTGGCATAGTGTAGAAAAGAAAAGGGTTTGATGATGCTTAAGTACTTGACATTGTGTCAATTATTGATTATGGGTTCTTGGGCTGTGTTGGCAATGAAGACAATTTTGAATAACTGGAAAGAGGTTAAACGTGTGATTTTGGAAGGGTTATAAGTTCAAATGTGGTTTTTGATAAGTAAGGTTGTTGAAAATGCTTAAGGCAGAATTTCTGCATACATGACAGTAGAAAGAATCAATTTCTGGGAGAAGCACAGGTCATATATTTGAATGAAACTATTTTTTCATGAAACTTTAATGTGTTTTGAGCATCTCATAAAAAATTCAGAATTTATTGATGAGTGGTTTGGGAGAAATGAATTTTTGAAGATTGATGGTTTCTGCAGAAAATTCCGTTTCTATACTGCAGAAGCACCAACTTCCAACTCCCTTAACTTTCAATTCTGGTAAGTATTTTAGCTGAAACTAATGGCATTTTCAATCTTCCTGTGTCCACAGTCTTCATTTTAAATTTCATGTCAATACCCTACTTAACCAAGTAGATATGTTGAAAAGAGTATGGGTAGCTCACTGGATTTTGGAAAACCGAATTCTAAAAGGCATGGTTGTGTTTCTCACTTCATAACTTTTTCATATGACATGGTATTAATCTGAAATTTGATCCAATGAAAAGCTAAAAGAGTCTTGTTTGAGGTCGTGAGTTTTGAAAGGCAATGGGTGAAAATTGAATTTTTAAGGAATTTATCAAACTTACTACTTTCTGCTGTTTTTCTGCTTTTTCTTAGAAAATAATAACCGAATTTTAAGAGAGATGGTACAAGTTTTAATTGTAACCAAATTACCTCAACACCAAGTTTTTCTTTTAAACCAGTAGTACTATAACAACTAGGAAGGGTTTAAAGTTAATTGGTGATGCGGATGTATGTATAGTTAAGCGGTGATGCGGAGGTACGTTTAATAATATGGTGATGTGGAGGTATGAGTATGTAATTGGTGATGTGGAGGTATAATGAAATGAAAGAAAATAAAAAGTCATGAATGAAGTAAATAAATGAGAATTGTATGTTAAACGGGCCCTGCGCCAAACTGCTAATGCGAAATTGTCCGCCTAACGGATAGCCTGAGATTGCTAATGCAGGAATGTTCGCCTAATTGATAGCACTGTTTCTTACTGTGATACACATTATTATGATGAGGCCTAATTGACACGGATAACCGTGATGCCAAGGTGTCTAATTGACACAGTAGAGAAACCATATTCGGGGTTCGCTCCGAGTAACGTCGGGTTGCGGGTAGACAACCGACGCATGAGCTCATGGCCTGCGCTAGGAACAGGCATGCATCATCTTATTTGCGCATTTACATTTGATTGTGTTTGCTTTATTTTATTTATTTGTGTTTGTGCTGTTGTTTTGGTGATGTGCTTACGTGCTTTATGGATATTTTACTTGTGTTGTGGTCTTAATAAAGTAATTAGGAATGATGTTTATGGATAAGGAATTGTTAATGTGATTGGAATTTTGTTTAATTAACGTGAATTAAAGGAAGGAACTTAAAACTATTTTAAGTTAAATTGTTTTTATGATATGAATTAGCTATTTGTATTTACTCTGTTTAGTGCGGCATTCATATTCCCTACTGAGAACTAGTGGTTTGTTCTCACCCCAAAATCTTCCACCCTTTCAGTGACAGGTTCGGAGACTCAATTTGAAGCCGCGGGCGATTAGGAGTTTTATTTAAGTTAAGTTTATATGTTGAGTTGCTTTTATAGAATTCCCTCGCCCTTGTTATTTTTTTATTTTATTTTATACAGAGGGATAGGAGTTGTAACTGAGTTTCTTTTGTATTCTTTTGTAAGATATTTATTATTATTAATAACTATGTGACTAGTATTTCTTGGAGATCTTTGATATATGATTTTAAGTAATAAAAACAAAAGTTTTCGGCTTTTTCCTAAAAATTGAAACGCGAAATTGAACTAAAGGCTCAATATTAAATAGTAAATAAGGAAAATAGGTCAGTAACGCCTTGCTTTGGTACGATCATGACGTGCTGAAAGTTAGGGTGTTACAAGTTGTCCCCAAGAAGGGAGGCATGACAGTGGTTCGTAATGAAAAGAATGAACTACTTCCTACAAGAACAGTTACAGGGTGGCGTATGTGTATTGACTACAGAAGGCACAATATAGCCACCAGGAAGGATCATTTTTCTTTACCATTCATAGACCAGATGCTAGAGAGACTAGCAGGTCATGAATACTACTACTTTTTGGATGGCTATTCAGGTTACAACCAAATTACAGTAGACCCTCAAGACCAAGAGAAAACAGCATTTACATGTCCATCTGGAGTATTTGCTTACAGAAGGATGCCATTTGGTCTGTGTAATGCACCTGCAACCTTTTAGAGGTGCATGCTCTCTATCTTCTCTGATATGGTAGAGAAATTTCTGGAAGTCTTCATGGATGACTTTTCAGTATTTGGAGACTCATTCAGCTCTTGCCTTGACCATTTAGCACTTGTTCTGAAAAGGTTCCAAGAGACTAATGATACTAAGACAGTGATGAAGTTCCTCCAGAAGCATATCTTCAGCCGGTTCGGTGTCCCTAGGATACTGATCAGCGACGGAGGAACTCATTTCTGCAATAAACAGCATGACTCTGCTCTGATACAATATGGAATCAACCATAAAGTGGCAACTCCATATCATCCCCAAACAAATAGGCAGGTTGAAGTCTCAAATAGAGAACTAAAGCGAATCCTGGAGCAGACTGTAAATGCCCGTAGAAAGGATTGGGCAAGAGGTCTCGATGATGCTCTGTGGGCATACAGAATAACATTCAAGACTCCTATAGGGACCTCTCTATACCAGCTTGTGTATGAAAAATCCTGTCATCTGCTAGTGGAACTGGAACACAAGGCCTACTAGGCAACCAGGTTCCTAAACCTTGATACTAACGTAGCTGGAGAGAGGAGATTACTCCAATTGAATGAGCTGGAAGAATTCAGACTCGATACTTTCGAAAATGCCAAAATTTATAAGGAGAAAGCAAAAATATGGCATGACAAAAAGCTATCATCTAGAGTCTTTGAGATAGGACAGAAGGTCCTGTTGTTTAACTCTAGGCTCAGATTGTTCCCCGGGAAATTGAACTCCCAGTGGAGGGGCCCATATGTGATTACAAGTATGTCACCATATGGCTATGTAGAACTTCAAGATTTTGATTCTGACAAAAAGTTCATTGTTAATAGACAAAGAATAAAACATTATCTTGAGGGCAATGTTGAGCAAGAATGCTCAAAGCTGAGACTAAGTTAAAAGCTCAGTAAAGTCCAACTAAAGACAGTAAAGAAGCGCTTGCTGGGAGGCAACCCAGCCATTATCAATAATTAGATGTTTGTAACAGTTAGATAAGTCTTTTTAATTTTGTTATCCTTGTTAATTAATATATTTTCAGTGAAAAAGTCAGGATAATGGAGGTACAAGACATAAAAGAGAGGAATCACAGAGGAAAGGAGCTCACTGGCGTCAAAACGCCAGTAAAGAGGCAATCTGGGCGTTAAACGCCAGAATGGCTACCATTCTGGGTGTTTAACGCCAGTAATGGTATCATTCTGGGCGTTCAGAAAAACACCCAGTGAAGAAGGATTTCTGGCGTTTAACGGCAGCCAGGATACCTGGCTAGGCGTTAAACGCCAAAATGGCCACCAGATGGGCGTTAAACGCCAGAATGGATATCATTCTGGGTGTTTAATGCCAGAACAGACAGGGGAAAGGTAATTTCATTTTCAATCCAAATTTTTTCGAATTTTCTTGTTTTAATTCAAAATTTTCTGCATCTAAACATTACAAACATTCAATTTCTAACTTCCATTAACAAAAATTCATAATCTTATAAATTCTTTTTAATTTTCATTCAAATTCTTCTCAAATCTTTTTCAAAAACTCATTTAACTTCCCAATTTCTTTTCAAATCTTTTCAATTCATTCATATTATCTTTTATTTCTTAGATACATAAACAAAAATTCAGATTTACCTTCCTCATATCTTCTTCATATCTCTTAAATTTTGAAAATAATCTTCTCTTTTGCATATCATGTTTATCTTTTATAAATCATATCTTTCAATCATATCTTTTTATTTTTTTTTTAAATTTTCGAAACCATACCCTCCCTCCCCTCTATTTATACATTTGGCCATCACCCATCCTCCATCATTCGAATTATTCTCTCCATCTACTCATCTTCTTTCTTTGCTTTTGCTTGAGGACAAGCAAACTTCTAAGTTTGGTGTGATTCTTCGTGATCACTGACCAAGATCATGGCCCCTAAAGGATAACAAACCACTCCAAGAGGCAAGAAAGAAAATAATCCAAAACCATAATGGATGCATGAGAGGTTTTGCACCAAAGAACATGCAGATCATTACTTAAAAATAGTGTGTAGAAGATCAGTGATCCCGGAAGTCAAGTTCGATCTGAAAGAAGACGAATATCCGGAGATCCAACAGCAGATTTGAAACAGAGGATGGGAAATCCTAGCTAATCCTGATATGCATGTGGGAAGAAACATGGTCCAGGAATTCTATGCAAATCTGTGGCTAATAGATAAGCAAAGAATGGAGGGAACTGCCTTCCACACTTTTCGAACCATGGTCAGAGGGAGGATTATCTACTTCCATCTTGACAAAGTGAGAGAAGTCCTCAAACTTCCTCAACTGCAAGATGATCCAGAATCCTTTAACAGGAGAATGGCTAAAGATAAAAAGTTGGATCAAGTTCTAGAGGACATATGCATCTCTGGAACTAAGTGGATAACCAATTCAAAAGGTATCCCAAACCAACTGAAGAAAGGAGACCTCAAGCCAGTTGCTAGGGGCTGGCTGGATTTCATTGGGCGATCCATTCTTCCCACCAGTAACCGCTTTGAAGTCACTGTCAAAAGAGCAATGATGATCCACTGTATTATGTTGGAAAAAGAAGTGGAAGTTCATCAATTAATTCCTTGTGAAATTTACACAATTGCAAACAAGGAATCCACTGAGGCCAAATTGGCCTACTCAAGCTTGATCAATCTATTATGTAAAAATGCGGGAGTACAAATAGGTGTTGATGAGTATATCCCAGTCGAACACCCAATCACCAAAAGGGTGATGGATGGACCTCAAGTTCAAGACAACCTCATCAAAAGGAGGGCGCATGAGCTCCTCCCAGAAATTCCCCAATTTGACTATTGGACCGCTTAGAAGCATCTGTCAACAAGCTGCAAGAATCTATGGATCAACTCAAAGAAGAGCAGTAGAATCAGAACAGCATGCTCTGCAAACTGCTCAGAGAACAAGAGAAGCAAGGGCGCGAGCTACAGGAACTAAAGCGCCAGAAGCTGTCCCTTGAAGAGCCAGGCGTCCTACAAATTGAAGGAGCACTTGCTTCTCCAAATACAGGTTGTTGAGTCCTAACTCTGTGATAACTTTTGTTATTAGAGATCTATTTTAAGAGTCACATAAGCATTAGTATTAGTGTCATTTATTTTTATGTCTTTAATTTCCTTTCTTTTATTATTTTGATGTGGTGACAATACCTTTTGTTTTCTGAATGAATGCTTGAACAGTGCATATTTTTTGAATTTGTTGTTTATGAATGTTAAAATTGTTGGCTCTTGAAAGAATAATGAAAAAGGAGAAATGTTGTTGGTAATCTGAAAAATCATAAAATTGATTCTTGAAGCAAGAAAAAGCAGTGAATAGACAAACTTGCGAAAAAAAATGGCGAAAAAAAAAAGAAAAAAAAGAAAGCAAGCAGAAAAAGCCAATAGCCCTTTTAAACTAAAAGGCAAGGGTGAAAAGGATCCAAGGCTTTGAGCATTAATGGATAGGAGGGCCCACAGGAATAAAATCCTGGCCTAAGCGGCTAAATAAAGCTGTCCCTAACCATGTGCTTGTGGCGTGAAGGTGTCAAGTGAAAAACTTGAGACTGAGCGGTTAAAGTCGTGGTCCAAAGCAAAAAGAGTGTGCTTAAGAGCTCTGGACACCTCTAACTGGGGACTCTAGCAAAGCTGAGTCACAATCTGAAAAGGTTCACCCAGTCATGTGTCTGTGGCATTTATGTATCCGGTGGTAATACTGGAAAACAAAATGCTTAGGGTCACGGCCAAGACTCATAAAGTAGCTGTGTTCAAGAATCAACATACTGAACTAAGAGAATCAATAACACTATCTGAATTCTGAGTTCCTATAGATGCCAATCATTCTGAACTTCAAAGGATAAAGTGAGATGCCAAAACTGTTTAGAAGCAAAAAGGCTACAAGTCCCGCTCATCTAATTGAAGCTAATCTTCATTGATAAGTTTGGAATTCATTGTATATTCTCTTCTTTTTATCCTATTTTTTCAGTTGCTTGGGGACAAGCAACAATTTAAGTTTGGTGTTGTGATGAGCGGATAATTTATACCCTTTTTGGCATTGTTTTTATATAGTTTTTAGTATGTTTTAGTTACTTTTTATTATATTTTTATTAATTTTTATTCAAAAATTACATTTCTAGACTTTACTATGAGTTTGTGTGTTTTTCTGTAATTTCAGGTATTTTCTGGCTGAAATTGAGGGACCTGAGCAAAAATCGGATTCAGAGGCTGAAAAAGGACTGCAGATGCTGTTGGATTCTGACCCTCCTGCACTCTAAATGGATTTTCTGGAGCTACAGAAGTCCAATTGGCGCGCTCTCAATTGCGTTGGAAAGTAGACATCTTGTACTTTCCAACAATATATAATAGTCCATACTTTTTTCGAGATTTAATGACCCAAACCGGCGTCCAAATTCATCCTAAAACTTTCTAGCGTAAAACGCCAGAACTGGCAACTTTTTCGGCGTTAAACGCCCATTCTGGCACCCAGGGTGGCGTTTAACGCCAACTTTGGGCATATGAACGTGAAAGCTTGAAAGCTCAGCTCAGGCACACACCAAGTGGGTCCCAGAAGTAGAATTCTGTACTATCTACACTTAGTTACTCATTTTCTGTAAACCTAGGTTACTAGTCTAGTATAAAAACTACTTTTAGAGATTCATTTTGGAACTTATGACATTTTTACACTTCATATTGTATTTCTGACGGCATGAGTCTCTAAACCCCATAGGTGGGGGTGAGGAGCTCTGCTGTGTTTCAAAGGATTAATGCAATTACTACTGTTTTCTATTCAATCGCGCTTGATTCTATTCTAAGATACTCACTCGTACTTCAATATGGAGAATATGATGATCCGTGACACTCATCATTATCCTCAACCTATGAACGCATGCCTGACAACCACACCCGTTCTATCTGAGCTCAATATAGTCATTGGGCGACAGCTTGAGTGCGTATCTCTTGGGTTTCTAATCCACGGACCAAGTCCGGAGGTTAGAACCTTCGTGGTATAGGCTAGAACCAATTGGCAGCATTCCTGGGATCCGGAAAGTCTAAACCTTGTCTGTGGTATTCCGAGTAGGATCTGGGAAGGGATGACTGTGACGAGCTTCAAACCTGTGAATGTTGGGCGCAGTGACAGTATGCAAAAGGACAAGGGTCTTATTCCGACACTAGCGGGAACCGACAGATGATAAGCTATGCGTGTTTACAGAAGAAGACAGTAGGAAAGCAGAGATTCAGACAACAGAGCATCTCCGGAACCTCATCCTGTTTCGCATTACTGAATCACAAGTACTATTTATTTCATGTTATTTATTTTTCATAAATATAATCACTCTTATCATTAATCTCCCGACTAAGATTTATAAAATAACCATAACTTGCTTCAAGCCGACAATCTCTGTGGGATCGACCCATACTCATGTACGGTATTACTTGGACGACCCAGTGCACTTGCTGGTTAGTTGTGCGGAGTTGTGAAAAGTGTAATCACAATTTCGTGCACCAGGTATTCATGACTCAAGGTCACCTAATTCTTCTTTCCAAGCCAAGAATGTTAAAAGATCTACTCTAACATCCTACCAAGCATTTTGTCAAACACTTGGAAGGCATAAAAGAAAAGCATAGTAAATTAAAAGGAAAGATAAATTCTACAACTACCCAATACAAGCAAAGTAAGATCCACAACTGAAATCAACAATAAAAGAACATCAAACATTAATTGCATTAAAGAGAATCCAAATCCAACAAGAGTTCATCAACAACATAAAAGAGGCATAAAGGGAAAATCATCATGAAAACTAAGAGAATCAAACTACTAGAGCATGAAAATGTGAAGAAAACAAGATGAGAACAATAAATTGAACCTAGATCTAAAATGGAAATAAGCCTAAGAACCCTAATTCTAGAGAGAAGAGGGAGCTTCTCTCTCTAGAAACTAAACTACATGATGCCAAGCTACAACCAAGTGCTCCTCCCTTGCCCAAGCTTGAATTCTGCATGAAATACCCTCAGAAACGAGTTGGATTTGGGCCTGGGCAACTCAGAAATCGCCCCCAGCGATTTCACTTTAAGTGAGTCACGTGCCGAGCGTCACGCATACGCGTGGGTGACGCGTTCGCGTCGCTGGCCAAACTCCTACTCACGCGTACGCGTGTGCGTGGCTTGCAAATCTTCAATGCACGCGTACGCGTGGATGACGCGTGCGCGTGGCCCTCAATTCTGCAAATGCTCATTTTTTTTTGTGAATTCTCCATTTTGCATGCTTTTCTCTTCATTTCTTCCATCCAATGCTTTTCGCTTCATTTCTACCTATATGTAATCTATCTAAATGAATGCAAGTACTTGGTCAAAATAAATCAATTCCCAGGAAAGCATATACAAGTACAAGGGCTAAAGCAATAGCAATCAAAGCAAACCCACAATTGAATTGAGTTATTAAAAATAGTTCACAACTTGCAAGAAAAGATGATCATGGGTGGAAGCATATAATTGAGCGATCAAACCCTCACCGGATGTGTATCCGCTCTAGTCACTCAAGTGTATGGGATTGATTCACTCAATTCCCTTCTAATCATGCTTTCCAAGATTTGTTTTTCATCTAACAATCAACAATTATTTCATGCATGCATACAAATATCATGAGGTCTTTACCATAGGTTGTAATGGGGCTAGGGTCAAGGTAAGGGTGCATATGGTCAAGTGAGCTTGAGATTTGAATATTTGATTAACATAAGCTTTCCACCTAACCTATATAACAACCTATACAATTTCAAAGCTAACCTAACTACCCATTCTTTACTTTTTTACACACTCATGCATTCTCTTTTCACTTTACTGCACATATGCATTGATTTTTATTGAACTTTACTTTGGAGAAATTTTGTCCCCTTTTTATTACTTTTCTTTTTCTTTCTTTTTCTATATATA
>NC_029790.2:35509400-35511167 GCF_000816755.2 Arachis ipaensis
TATATATATATATATATATATAATATTTTCTCATTTTTTTCAAACTAAAATATATACAAAAATATCAATGCATATGATTTAACGTTCGATGCATGAGTATGCACCCAATTCCCAATATTTTCAACAAAACTACAAAATACACTTTTATCTTTATCCAATATTCCCAACTCTCCCAAAATCAAATGATAACACTCTCACTAGTCTAAGCTAATCAAAGATCCAAACAAGGGATATTTATTGTTTTTCGCTTAGGGCTTGTAATGTGCTAAAATTAAGAACAAATGGGACTAAATAGGCTCAAAGTTGGTTAACAATAGAAGATAAAAGGTAGGCAATTTGGGTAAGTGAGCTATTTGAACAATGGCCTCAATCATATAAGCGCATTCATACACAAAATAATGGACATAAAGAATCAAACAAATCAAAGATTACAATCATAGAAAGAGAATAATGTACACAAGAATGAAAATAAGTGGTCATATGATATAACCACACAATTAGGCTCAAGTCTCACATGCTTGTGTTCTTAGCTCAAAAATCATGTTCCACAATATGTAGTTCAAGCAAGTTCTAATTTTTTTTCAATCAATTGGGGTACCCTATAGATAAAATCCTTGAGAAATTCTCATTATTTTGACTAAGCTTATTATATATATATGCAAAATAAGAAAATACAACAAAAATTCCTAAAAGACCTAAAAATAAAATGCAAAAGTGTTGGGATTAGAAACTTGTCACCCAAAAATGCCGACTGGTCGGGCGACCTCCCTACACTTAAAATTTTGCACCGTCCTCGGTGCACTCAAAGATGAGCAAGGAGGTACGGCGACTTTCCGAATTGTCGTCTTCAGCTGGCGGGTCAACCGGTGCTGCATGTTCTTTTTCCCGCTTATGTTTTTGCTTATGGTGCATCAGTCATGAAAAATAGGAAATAACACCGTAAGATGAGAAAATAAAAAAGCAATGAAGCGTAAATTATTGGAATGAGGTAAATCACTAGAATGGAGTGAGTGAATGGTGCACAAATTGTGAATCACACTTTTCACAACTCGTACCACTGACCAGCAAGTGCACTGGTCGTCCAAGTAATACCTCACGTGAGTAAGGGACGAATCCCACGGAGATTGTTGGTTTGAAGCAATCTATGGTTATCTTGTAAATCATTCTAATTAGATGAGCGGGACTAGTAGCTTTTTGCTTCTGAACAGTTTTGGCATCTCACTTTATTCATTGAAGCTCAGAGTAATTGGCATCTATAGGAACTTAGAATTCAGATAGTGTTGTTGATTCTCTTAGTTTAGTGTGATGATTCTTGAACACAGCTTCTTTATGAGTCTTGGCTGTGGCCCTAAGCACTTTGTTTTCCAGTATTACCACCGGATACATAAATGCCACAGACACATAACTGGGTGAACCTTTTCAGATTGTGACTCAGCTTTGCTAAAGTCCCCAATTAGAGGTGTCCAGAGTTCTTAAGCACACTCTTCTTTTTGCTTTGGACCTTGACTTTAACCGCTCAGTCTCAAGTTTTCACTTGACACCTTCACGCCACAAGCACATGGTTAGGGACAGCTTGGTTTAGCCGCTTAGACCAGGATTTTAGTCCTTTAGGCCCTCCTATCCACTGATGCTCAAAGCCTTGGGATCCTTTTCATTTGCCCTTGCCTTTTGGTTTTAAGGGTCATTGGCTTTTTCTGCTTGCTTTTCTCTCTCTCTCTCTTTTTTTATTTTTTTATTTTTTTATTTTTTTATTTTTTTATTTTTTTA
>NC_029790.2:35511205-35514441 GCF_000816755.2 Arachis ipaensis
CTTTATTCTGGGGGCACGGGGGTTCCTCTGATCCTTGGGGTGCTTGGTCCTACAAGAGAAGACTTTTGGCGCTTCAGTTCCATTAAGTCACGCCCCTGCTCCTCTTGTTCTTTAAACATATAGGTCAGCATTTGACTGTGTTCCTTCTGTTCTTTTATTATTTGCTCCATAGCTTCCCGTATCTTGGTAACGGACGTCTCAAGATACTCCCAGTATTCAGCTTGAGGGATCTCTGGGAGGAATTCCTGTGCGCTCTTCTTGATGGGATCCTCCTATGCTTGTTGTTTTTCCATTGTTGGTTTTGGAACGCTCTTTTTCTTGCCTCTTGGAGTGGGTTATTTTCCTTTAGGAGCCATGATCTTAGTGATCTCGGATAAACACACCAAACTTAGAGGTTTGCTTGACCTCAAGCAAAAGAAAAGAAAGGATAGGGATAGAAGGAGAGCTAGGTGCAATTGTTGATGGAGGAGGAGGGAGGCCGAACCCAAATTTAAAGGGATGGGGGGTGGGTTTTCGAAAAATTGGGAAAGATAAGATAAAAAGATTGAGTTGAAAAAGATAAGATAGAAGATATAGTTTAATTTTGAAAAGATATGATAGATTTTTGAAAAAGATAAATCTGAATTTTGAAAAAGATAATATGGAGATTTGAAAAAGATATGGATTAGTTGAAAAGATTTTAGAGTGAAAAAGATAGATTTGTTTTCAGAAAAGATTTGAAAAGAGTTGGATTGAATTTGGAAAGATGGATTTTTAGAAATTAAGGATTTTAGAAATCAGGGTTCTTGACATGTTCATGTAAAAATCATGCATTGAAGCATAAAATTTGAAATTAAAATGGAAATACGTGTGGAAAAAATGAATTTGGCTCCTCCTTGCTGTCCTGGCGTCTGAACGCCCAAACACTGCCTGTTTTGGGTGTTCAGCGCCCAATTGCTGCTCTCCTGGGCGTTCAACGCCCAGCTGCTACCATTACTGGCGTTCAACGCCCAGTGGGTGCCCCTTTCTGGCGTTGAACGCCCAGCTGCTACCATCACTGGCGTTCAGCGCCCAGTGGATGCCCATTTTGGGCGTTGAACGCCCAAAATGCACTTTTACTGGCGTTTTCTTGCCAGTGAGATTTTTTTCTCTGTTTTGTGTGTCGAGGTCTTCTGTAAATGATTATTTACCTTGTTATCAATGAACTCTATATAAACAAATAAAAATAAAAATAGGAATAGGGCAGAAATGCTTAGAGGATTGTTGCCCCATGGCTGGGTTGCCTCCCAGCAAGCGCTTCTTTATTGTCTTTAGCTGGACCTTGCTGAGCTTTTAATCTAGCTTCAGCCTTGAGCATTCTTGCTCAATATTGCCTTCAAGATAATGCTTGATTCTCTGTCCATTGACAATGAACTTCTTATCAGAATCAATATCTTGAAGCTCCACATATCCATATGGTGACACACTTGTAATCACGTATGGTCCCCTCCACCGGGATTTCAGTTTCCCGGGGAATAGCCTGAGTCTAGAGTTAAACAACAGGACCTTCTGTCCTGGTTCAAAGATTCTAGATGACAGCTTTCTGTCATGCCATTTTTTTTATTTTTCTTTATAAAGCTTGGCATTTTCGAAAGCTGTGAATCTGAATTCCTCTAGCTCATTTAGCTGAAGCAATCGTTTTTCTCCTGCTAATTTGGCATCAAAGTTTAGGAATCTGGTTGCCCAGTAGGCCTTATATTCCAGTTCCACGGGCAGGTGACATGCCTTACCATACACGAGTTGGTATGGAGATGTCCCTATGGGGGTCTTGAATGCTATCCTGTAAGCCCACAGAGCATCATCCAGGCTCCGTGCCCAATCCTTTCTATGGGTATTTACTGTCCGTTACAGGATTCTCTTTAATTCTCTGTTAGAGACTTCAGCTTGCCCATTGGTTTGTGGATGATATGGAGTGGCCACCTTGTGGTGAATTCCATACCGAACCATGGCAGAGTAAAGCTGTTTATTGCAGAAGTGAGTGCCCTATCACTGATTAGTACTCTAGGGACACCAAACCTGCTAAAGATATGTTTCTGGAGGAACTTCAGCACTGTTTTAGTATCATTGGTGGGTGTGGCAATAGCCTCAACCCATTTGGATACATAGTCAACTGCCACCAGAATATAAGTGTTTGAGTATGATGGTGGGAAAGGTCCCATGAAGTCAATTCCCCATACGTCAAACAACTCAATTTCCAAGATTCTTTGTTGAGGCATGGCGTAACCATGAGGCAGGTTACCAGCTCTTTGGCAACTGTCACAATTACGTACAAACTCTCGGGAATCTTTATAGAGTGTGGGCCAATAGAAGCCACATTGGAGGACCTTGGTGGCTGTTCGCTCACCTCCGAAGTGGCCTCCATATTGAGATCCGTGGCAATGCCACAGGATTCTCTGTGCTTCTTTCAAGATCTCTTTCATGAACTTGGCATAAGAAGGTATTTGCTCAAGTGCCTCTGCAAATGGAATCTTTATTTCAAGAGTCCTTAGATAATCTGCAAAGCGAGCAAATTGCTTATCCTGCTCCTCTTTCTGGAGTTTTTGAGGATAAGGTATCTTGGCTTTATATTCCTCAACCTTAGTGGTTAAAGAAGCCTTTTTAGAAGGGTTGTTATCAGCACTTGTGTGTGTCTGATCCCTCACTGGCAATTGAGTGCCAGAGTTAGAAGCTGGAGTGAAACTGGACGCCAGCTCCTTGTCTGCTTCTGGCGTCTGAATGCCAGAACTGTGCCCATTTTGGGTGTTCAACGCTGGATTCTGCCCTATTTGGGCATTCAACGCCAGATTCTTGCCCATTTCTGGCGTTGGACGCCAATCCTGCCTTGTTTCTGGCGTTGAACGCCAGTTTTGGGCATAGTCTGGGCGTTCAGCGCCAGCCTTCCACCAATTCTCTGGCGTTTTAGCGCCAGAATTATTTTTCCCTGGGCTCTTACTGTCCTCAGGTGAATCTTTGGTGGGTTGCTCATTTCTTGACTTTTTGATGCCTTGAGGTGGGGTATTTAATGTTTTCCCACTTCTTAATTGAACTGCTTGGCATTCTTCTGCTATTTGCCTTGATAGCTGCTGCTTTGTTTGCTTAAACTGTTCGTCCATATGTATATTAGCTATCCTTGTCTCTTGTAGCCTGTCCTTGAATTCAGCTAGCAGCTTTGTTAGAAAATCCAATTGCTGATTGAATTCAGCAGCTTGTTTTACAGTACTGAATTCAACAGTTACTGT
>NC_029790.2:35514707-35521621 GCF_000816755.2 Arachis ipaensis
CAATCGTATATAGAACGGAGGTGGTTGTCAGGCACACGTTCATGGTTTGAGGAAGGTGATGAGTGTCACAGATCATCACCTTCATCACAGTTAAGCGCAAATGAACATCTTAGATAGGAACAAGCGTGTTTGAATGGAAAACAGAAATACTTGCATTAATTCATCGAGACACAGCAGAGCTCCTCACCCCCAACAATGGGGTTTAGAGACTCATGCCGTCAGAGAATACAAAGTTTGATCTAAAATGTCATGAGATACAAAATAAGTCTCTAAAAGTTGTTTAAATACTAAACTAGTAGCCCAGGGTTACAAAATATGAGTAGACTATGATGGATACTCCAGAAAATCCACTTTGAGTGCAGGGAGGTCAGAATCCAACAACATCAGCAGTCCTTTTTCAGCCTGAATCAGATTTTTGCTCAGCTCCTTCAATTTCAGCCAGAAAAATACCTGAAATTACAGAAAAACACACAACTCATAGTAAAGTCCAGAAAAGATGAATTTTTCCTAAAAACTAATAAAAATAGACTAAAAACTAACAAAAACATACTCAAAACTATATGAAATTATCCCTAAAAAGCGTATAAAATATCCGCTCATCAGTGAACTAGTGTGACATTGATACAGAATAGGTGTGTGAGTTATAAATTAGGCACCCTTTAGAACACACACACACTATCATAGAGAGATATGTCACAATTATACAAAGAAAGTATGCACGTCACTCATTCTAGTGTGCTTGAGATACTTCGGAGAGAACTTGTAGGTTAAGACAACCAAACAAGCAATAAGGGAGCATAAAGCATTCAAGCAAAGTCAAGCAATTGTGAATTGGATAATGGATGGACATTGATTGATGTGCACGGTAACTTTAATGAACAAGATGAAATGTGAAACTTACACATCAAACAATGACACATATTGAAGTTTGTTTGCAACACCTAAGTGACATAGAGGTGGAGCACATGGATGTTATGGAACTTAGGAAAAGAAATATAAGAGTTAAGATCAATCACATAGCAAGCATGGTCCACAAAGCTTGAAGAGCTCAAAAATATATCACTCAGGTAAGCTTTCGATCCAATTTCACAATTCCAAAATCTCAACGCATGAAATAGGTGATGTGAATACGGATCAAGCATAGCAAGCATCACCTAAAAAATGCATTGATAATGTACAATTGCCTAACGATGGATGATGAATGCATGGCGGCCAAAACATGCAATTCAAAAGAGTTAAGATACTTGGAGGCAATGTACAAGCACTTGGTATTCAAAACATTAAGTATTAAGAACTCGAAACCAAGTAACAAAATTGTACCCTCAACAAAGAATCCAATAATGAATATCAAAAATAGTTATGGTAAAATAGCATTCAGTTAATAATAAGCAGCAATAAACAGTAAACAAGATTAATAATCCAACATTTATTATGAAGAAAAGAGAAGATTAAACAAAAATTAAACTAACTAAACAACCAACCAACTAACTAAAATAATTTGTTATAGATGGTATTTGGTAATGTTAGATGATGATTGAAGGGTGGAAATAAAAGAGAAGAAGAAAGAAGAAGGAAAGAAATGGAAAAGGGAGAAGAAAAGGAGATGGATGAAACAAGGCAGCCCACGCGTACGCGTCAGTGACGCGTGCGCGTGGAGTGGTGAAATGGGAGCGACGCGTACGCGTAAAGCATGTGTACACGTGGTGGGTTATTCAGAGAAGGTCGACGCGTACGCGTGAGATACGCGTACGTGTGGGTGAAGGCACAAAGTTGGCACACTTCACGCACAACTCTCGGGTTTTTGGCTTCGGGGTGAAAATTTGGAATCCGCGCGTACGTGTGGGTGACGCGTGCGCGTGGATGGTCGAAAAAAACTTGGGTCACGCATACGCGTGGGTTGGTGCTCAGTTTTTCAAAATTTTTCCATGTTCTTGCACCAAACCAAGCATTTCACACCTCCAAGCAGCTACCAAAACACCATAAAACGTTATTTAATATACCAAACTTCCAATTAAACTCAACAAACCAATCAAAACATGAAATTAAACTAATCTTACCAATATTTACAAAAGAGAAAAATGAAAAGATTTTACCATGGTGGGGTGTCTTCTACCTAGCACTTTTGTTTATTGTCCTTAAGTTGGACTTATGGGGAGCTCTTCATCAAGGTGGCTTGTGCTTGAACCCATCCTTGAACATCCACCAATGCTTGGACCTCCAATAAGCTCCATCATTCAAAATTGATATATCCAAGCTTTGATGGATTTCTTCACAAACTATGAGCTCCTAAAGTTGATCCACACCTTATAATCCGGGATCCCATACTTTGTTCTCACACCCGTCTTCAAATTGGTCATGATAATTCTCTCCGGGTGGTAAGCAAGCCGAATTCTCATGAGGGCACCAAACTACCCTCTTAGACCCATCTATTTGAATACTACACCAATCCATGCTCCTCAATTTTGAGCCTCCAATCATAATGAGCCTAGACTTACAACGTCAACCACTAAACATCCTCTGCTTACGCTTAATTCCACAAAGCACCCTAAGTTGGCCATCCGTCTCGATAATACCATACTCAAGTGGGATAAGAAAGCTAAGAGTTAGAAGTTTTACCCACTCAAATGAAAGGTTAGATGGCAACTCAGGTAGAGGAGTTCCCAACGGTCTTGACAAAGCATGTTCCACTCCCGTACATCCTCTTCTAGAGGCTTCCACCACTTGGAAAGATTCTTCAAGCTTTGCCTCTTGCCAAGCTTCCTCAAGTCCACATTCTTCTTCACCAATTTCTTCAAGCTCTTCCTCATCACTCTCATCATAGATAGGAGGTTTAGTGAAATCTACCTCATTATCGATTCCAAGCATAGTAGGGGAGGATTCATCAAGCTCAAAAGGATCATATGTTGATGCAGAATCATCATATATAGGAGGACTTGTTGATTGCCCAACTTCTTCCAAACATTCTTCTTCGTAGCTTTCTTCCAATTCCATCTCATTTTCATTACTTACCAAAGGCATGGGAGGTTGTGCATCTTCTTCCTTAATCTCAATTTCAAGCCCAATGGGAGAGGATTCGATTGTAGATAAGAAATTCTCAATGATTAAATCCATCTCTTCAACCTCTTCCAAGTCTTCAACCATAATATGCTTTGGGGGTTGTATACCCTCTTCAACACCAATATCAAGCTTCTTGGAATAGGGCTTTTCAACTTGTGATACTCCCATGTACTATACATATTCTAAATCTCCAACCACTATTTTCTCTTGTTCAATAATCTCTACCTCCTCCTCTTGTTGGACTTCTTGCTTTAACTCATCTTCTTCCCTTTGAAGCTTTAAGTCCATTCCCTCACTAAGCTCCTTGAGTGACATTCAACAATGGAAGTGCCTTGATCGCATAGGCTTAGGCGGGATGAGACCATGTTGCTAACGGCTTCTATCACAATAGCAACCTTGGCTTCTATCTCCTTGAGCTCTTCATCTTGATTTAGACACCTAGCTAGAAGTTCTTGTTGCTCTCACATTAGGTCGTCCGATGAAAGTGGTGGTAGAAGAAAATGTTCATTGTTTGAGGAAAAGGTATTGTAGTTGAAAGGTGGTCCATATTGGTGAAAGTCTTGAGGTAGTGTGTATGGAGTTTGTGGTTCTTGGGAGTATTGGTGTTGGAATGGTGGCTCTAGGTATGGTTCACATGGTGGTTGGTACGGTGGATATAGATTAGGGTTATATGGGGGTGAATGGTGGTATGAGGCTTGTGAATGAGATTGTTGGGGACCATGTTGAGGGAAAGGGTTATATGTATGTGGTGGTTGTGGTTGACAATCACAATAAGGGTCATCACACACATTAGATTAGTATGCATCAAGAGTTGGATTGTACCCATAAGAAACCAGAGAGTAATCATGTTGGGGTGGCGCTTGAACGGCTTGGATAGAATAAAATGCCTTTTGTTTCTTGCGCATCTCTGTGAGGAGAGTAGTCATGTCCCCAAGCACTCTTGTCAAACTTGATTCGGGAGGAGGTTGTTGCCAAGAAGATTGTCCATAAGCTCGGGGCTCCTCCCACCGTTGATCTCCAAATCCTTGATGCAAATCCTCATTAAAGCTTCCATTTCCTACAACATAGTTTGAACCACACTCATAGCCAAAGTGATGAGAATTGATGGTGATAAGAGAAAACAAAAACAAAAACTAACAAGAAATAAAGAAAGCAAAGTCCTACAACTAGCAACAACTAACAACGAAGAAAAAAGGCAAACATATTCACAATGTATACAATAGCCATAACATAGCACCATTGCAATTCCCCGGCAACGGCGCTATTTTGATAGTGAGAGAAATTGTTGTGTCGATCTAGAATTTCTCTTGTAGAAATAAGAATTTTGTTGTAAGCATAGCTCCAAACCAACAAACAATTCTCACATAAAAAATTTGAGTTGCCACAAGTACAAACCCCAATAAAAATTAACCAAGTATTTAAACCTCGGGTCGTCTCACAAGGAATTACAATGAAGTGTTTGATTATTGGCTATGAAGATGCAAAGTGGTTTGATTGGTAAAAGGGCAAGAAAATAAATAGCAACAAAAGTAAATCAAGTAACTAACGAAAGCAAGTAATAAAGAGAGACATTCATGGCAAAGGTTGAGATCATAGGCTTTCTATCCTAGTCACTAATCATAACAATAATTAACAAGAATTTATCCTATTTCGTCATCCCTAACAATGGTAGAAGGTATAATGTTATCTTCACATGAGAAAAAGTCAAATAGGACTAACTAATCTTAATCCAAAAGTCCTAATCAACTCACTAATTGAATTAGCAAGAGATTAGAGTCAATGAAAACAATACTAGCTAACAACTCTAGATCACCAACATAGGTTGGGTATTCATGACTCAAGGTCACCTAATTCCTCTTTCCAAGCCAAGAATGTTCAAAGATCTACTCTAACATCCTACCAAGCATTTTGTCAAACACTTGGAAGGCATAAAAGGAAAGCATAGTAAATTCCAATGAAAGATAAATTCTACAACTACCCAATACAAGCAAAGTAAGATCCACAACTGAAATCAACAATAAAAGAACATCAAACATTAATTGCATTAAAGAGAATCCAAATCCAACAAGATTTCATCAACAACATAAAAGAGGCATAAAGGGAAAATCATCATGAAAACTAAGAGAATCAAACTACTAGAGCATGAAAATGTGAAGAAAACAAGATGAGAACAATAAATTGAACCTAGATCTAAAATGGAAATAAGCCTAAGAACCCTAATTCTAGAGAGAAGATGGAGCTTCTCTCTCTAGAAACTAAACTATTCCATGCCAAGCTACAACCAAGTGCTCCTCCCTTGCCCAAGCTTGAATTCTGCATGAAATACCCTCATAAACGAGTTGGATTTGGGCCTGGGCAACTCAGAAATCGCCCCCAACGATTTCACTTTAAGTGAGTCACGTGCCAAGTGTCACGCGTACGCGTGGGTGACGCGTGCGTGTCGCTGGCCGAACTCTTACTCACGCGTACGTGTGGGCGACGCGTGCGCGTGGCTTACAAATCTTCAATGCACGCGTACGTGTGGATGATGCGTGTGCGTGGCCCTCAATTCTCCAAATGCTCATTTCTTTGTGAATTCTCTATTTTGCATGCTTTTCTCTTCATTTCTTCCATCCAATACTTGCCTTATGAACCTGAAATCACTCAACAAAGACATCAAGACATCCAATGGAATTAAAGTGAATTAAAATCACCAATTTAAGGGCCTAAAAAGCATATTTTTACACTTAAACACAAATTAAGGGAGAATTACAAAACCATGCTATTTCATTGAATAAATGTGAGAAAAGGTGATAAAATCCCCTAAATTAAGTACAAGATAAACCACAAAATTGGAGTTTATCAGAAAGTGAGGAAGGGAGGTTGCGGGTGACGGCTGAGTGTGTGAGGTGAAAGTGAGCTAGGATTTGAGTTGTGTGTTTCATAAATTAGGATTTTGGGTAGTTTAGTAATTTTAATAAAATTAGGGGTAACATAGTAATTGAAAATCAATTTTTAATCCAACAATAATTATATATAAAAATACTATTTGTTCGTCAAAAATATAAAAATTATCCAATAATTGTAAAATTAGATAAAAATTCTAATTTAAATAATCAAAACTTGATTTTATTACCTTTAATAAAATAATTCCTGAAATTAAACTCTTAAATTAATAAATAAATTGAAAATGACTCATAACAAGATTTTCTCCTAAAACTAAAGTCTTAAATGAATAAATAAATTGAAATTGATTCATAATAAGATTTTCCAAATGTTCTGGATCTTACAGGTAGTGCCTGAGTCTCCTCCAGTAGGATTGGATATGTCGATAGAGTCGCTTTCTACGTGTTTCTCTATGTAAGAACTGCGACTAATTACCTGTTTAATTAAGTAATTAATATTTCCCAAATTGGGTTCCGAGAAATTAGAGTGAGAAATTGGTGCACAAAATTGTGATGTCCAAGCTCAAACTATTCCTGGCACGTGAGCAACTTGGTATGCGTAATCGTGATTACACATTCATAATTTGTCACAACTTCGATACAACTAACCAGCAAGTGCACTGGGTCGTCCAAGTAATACCTTACGTGAGTAAGGGTCGAATCCCACGGAGATTGTTGGTATGAAGCAAGCTATGGTCACCTTGTAAATCTCAGTCAGGCAGATATAAATTGATAATGGTGTTTTCGAATATTAATTAATAAAATAGGGATAGAGATACTTATGTAAATCATTGGTAGGAATTTCAGATAAGCGAATGGAGATGCTTTTCGTTCCTCTGAACCTCTGCTTTCCTGCTATCTTCATCCAATCAGTCTTACTCCTTTCCATGGCTGGCTTTATGCAAGGGCATCACCGTTGTCAGTGGATACATC
>NC_029790.2:35522658-35523939 GCF_000816755.2 Arachis ipaensis
TTGGGTGCGAATGGATATCTTAGAAGCGAAATAAGATGAATTGAATAGAAAACAGTAGTACTTGCATTAATCTTTGAGGAATAGCAGAGCTCCACACCTTAATCTATGGAGTGTAGAAACTCTACCGTTAAAAATACATAAGTGAAGGTCCAGGCATGGCCGAGATGGCCAGCCCCTTAAAACGTGATCACAGGATCAGAATACAATCCAGGATGCCTAATACAATAGTAAGAGGTCCTATTTATAATAAACTAGCTACTAGGGTTTACATGAGTAAGTATTTGATGTATAAATCCACTTCCGGGGCCCACTTGGTGTGTGTTTGGGCTGAGCTTAAGTGTTACACGTGCAGAGGCCATTTGTGGAGTTGAACGCCAGTTTTTGTGCCAGTTTGGGCGTTCAACTCTGGTTTTGGATCCTTTTCTGGCGCTGGACGCCAGATTTGGGTAGAAAGCTGGCGTTGAACGCCAGTTTACGTCATCTATTCTTGGCCAAAGTATGAACTATTATATATTGCTGGAAAGCCCTGAATGTCTACTTTCCAACGCAATTAGAAGCGCGCCATTTCGAGTTCTGTAGCTCCAGAAAATTCACTTTAAGTGTAGGGAGGTCAGAATCCAACAGCATCAGCAGTCCTTTTTCAACCTCTGAATCTAATTTCTGCTCAAGTCCCTCAATTTCAGCTAGAAAATACCTGAAATCACAGAAAAACACACAAACTCATAGTAAAGTCCAGAAATGTGAATTTAACACAAAATCTATTAAAAACATCCCTAAAAGTAACTAGATCCTACTAAAAAAAATGCCAAAAAGCGTATAAATTATCCGCTCATCACAACACCAAACTTAAATTGTTGCTTGTCCCCAAGCAACTGAAAATCAAAATAGGATAAAAAGAATAGAATATACTATAAATTCCAAACTATCAATGAAACATAGCTTCAATCATATGAGCGGGACTTATAGCTTTTTGCCTCTTGAATAGTTTTGGCATCTCACTTTATCCATTGAGGTTCAGAATGATTGGCATCTATAGGAACCCAGAGTTCAGATAGTGTCATTTATTCTCCTAGTTCAGTATGATGATTCTTGAACACAGCTTCTTTATGAGTCTTGGCCGTGGCCCTAAGCACTTTGTTTGCCAGTATTACCACCGGATACATAAGTGCCACAGACACATAATTGGGTGAACCTTTTCAGATTGTGACTCAGCTTTGCTAAAGTCCCCAATTAGAGGTGTCCAGGGTTCTTAAGCACACTCTTTTTTTTTTTTGCTTTGGA
>NC_029790.2:35523976-35525814 GCF_000816755.2 Arachis ipaensis
ACCATATTCTAGCTCTGTCTCTTACAGCAAATGGGAAAAGCATGAGCCTGTAGACTTCAGGATCTATTCTATTAGTCTTAACAGTATCACATATCTGCGAGAATTCAGTTAAGAACTGAAAAGGATCTTCAGATGGAAGTCCATGAAACTTGCAGTTCTGCTGCATCAGAGAAACTAACTGAGGTTTCAGCTCAAAGTTGTTTGCTCCAATGGCAGGAATGGAGATGCTTCTTCCATGTAAATTGGAATTAGGTGCAGTAAAGTCACCAAGCATCTTCCTTATATTATTATTATTTTCGGCTGCCATCTCCTCTTTCTGTTCGAAAATTTCTGAAAGGTTATCTCTGGATTGTTGTATTTTAGCTTCTCTTAGTTTCCTTTTCAGAGTCCTTTCAGGTTCTGGATCTGCTTCCACAAGAATGTTCTTATCCTTGCTCCTGCTCATATGACAAAGAAGAAGGCACAGAAAAATAATAATAATAATAATGGATATCCTTTATACCACAGTATAGGGATCCCTTTGTAAGTGGAAAAAAAGGGGGAGATAAAGAATGTAATATAATGGAAGAAACACAACTGTGAGGAGGCTAGAGATGTGAGATGAGATGTTAGGATATGAATGAATAAATAGAATAAGATGGGAGAGAGAGAATTTTCAAAAATATTTTTGAAAAAGAGTTAGTGATTTCCGAAAATGGTTTTTGAAAAATGTTAGTAATTTTCGAAAATTTTTGAAATCAAAAATATTCGAATTTGATGAGAGAAAAAGGGAAAGATATTTTTTTTATTTTTTTGAATTTTTATGAAAACATGAAAATTATGCAATGCATGAAATTTTTAGATCAAAATAATGAATGCATGCAAGAATGCTATGAATGTCAAGATGAACACCAAGAACACTATGAAGATCATGATGAACATCAAGAACATATTTTTGAAAAATTTTTAATGCAAAGAAAACATGCAAGACACCAAACTTAGAATTCTTTAATGCTTACGCACTAAGAATTCAAGAATGCATATGAAAAATAACATACAACACAAAACAAAAAAACATCAAGATCAAACAAGAAGAATTACAAAGAACAACTTGAAGATCATGAAGAACACCATGAATGCATGAAATTTTCGAAAAAAAAAATGCAAGATGCACATGCAAATGACACGAAACTTATAATATGACTCAAGACTCAAACAAGAAACACAAAAATATTTTTGATTTTTATGATTTTCTAATTTTTTTTGAATTTTTGTATAATTTTTTTCGAAAACACTTGGGAAAAAGGAAGTAATGAATTCATAGTCCTCAATCAAAATCCTGGGAATTAGACATGGCTTAATAGCCAGTCAAGCTAAAACATGTTATATGAAACACTAGAATTCATTCTTAAAAATTTTGAAGAAAAATATATTTTTGAAAACATTTTTTTTTTCAAAAATAGGTGAGAAGATTTTTGAAAGATTTTTGAAAAATTTTTGAAAAGAAAACAAAAAAGAAAATTACCTAATCTGAGCAACAAGATGAACCGTCAGTTGTCCAAACACGAACAATCCCCGGCAACGGTGCCAAAAACTTGGTGCACAAAATTGTGATGTCCAGGCTCAAACTATTCCTGGCACGTGAGCAACTTGGTATGCGTAATCGTGATTACACATTCATAATTTGTCACAACTTCGATACAACTAACCAGCAAGTGCACTGGGTCGTCCAAGTAATACCTTACGTGAGTAAGGATCGAATCCCACGGAGATTGTTGGTATGAAGCAAGCTATGGTCACCTTACAAATCTCAGTCAGGCGGATATAAAACAGTTATGTGGTTTTCGAATATTAATTAA
>NC_029790.2:35526776-35536343 GCF_000816755.2 Arachis ipaensis
GGCCCACTTGGTGTGTGTTTGGGCTGAGCTTAAGTGTTGCACGTGAAGAGGCCATTTGTGGAGTTGAATGCCAGTTTTTGTGCCATTTTGGGCGTTCAACTCTGGTTTTGGATCCTTTTCTGGCGCTGGACGCCAGATTTGGGTAGAAAGCTGACGTTAAACGCCAGTTTACGTCGTCTATTCTTGGCCAAAGTATGGCCTATTATATATTGCTGGAAAGCCCTGAATGTCTACTTTCCAACGCAATTGGAAGCGCACCATTTCGAGTTCTGTAGCTACAGAAAATCCACTTTGAGTGCAGGGAGGTCAGAATCCAACAGCATCAGCAGTCCTTTTTCAACCTCTGAATCTGATTTCTGCTCAAGTTCCTCAATTTCAGCCAGAAAATACCTAAAATCACAGAAAAACACACAAACTCATAGTAAAGTCCAGAAATGTGAATTTAACACAAAATCTATTAAAAACATCCCTAAAAGTAACTAGATCCTACTAAAAAAATGCCAAAAAGCATATAAATTATCCGCTCATCAGAAATTGAGGATTTAAATGTGATTTTTGGACTCAGTAGATTTTTCTGAGTTAAAAAATATGTTTTTTGCGAAAAATTGCGAAAAAACGCGAACCGGCAGTCGAACCGGTTCAACCGGTTCAAATCTGCCCGCTAATAGTCAAAAACCTTAGAAAAATATTAGAAGTCAAAATTCGGGCGTTAATTTTAAAGGTTTGATCCGAAGTTAGGCCGAACAGGCTAAAAACGCTAACGGATTGGACCGGGCCCAAGTTGGGCCCAAGCCCAACATATAAAAGGTTCATAAGTGAACCCATTTCAGCATGAAACACTTACAATCACAACCACACAGTTGAGAAGAGAAGAAGAAGAAAACCCTCTATTGACACTACTCATCTTCATCTTCTCAAGCTCATATCTTGAGCTATAGAGCTCCGATCGCCGCACCGTTTGCGGCTACGTGTTCCTTGTGAAGAGCTCTACAAGACCCATACAAAAAACTGGAGAGGTAACCACGAAATCTTCTCAGTTCTTCTCTTCAAAATTTCGAGTTTAGGGCTTTGGATTAAGTGAGGTTTTGTGATTTTTGGGTGTTTAGGTTCACTCTAATCCTTACATAGCATTGGGTTTTGACTATCAAAACTGTTGGACAAGGTAAGAGGCATTGAACCCTTGTGAGATTATGTTTATATTGAGCCCTAGATTGATTTGTGATGATTTACGTATATATAGCTTGAATAATTGTGAGCTTTAGAGCTATTGGAACTTGTTGGTGCTTGTTGAAGTGGAATTGAAAGCTTGGATTGTGGTTGAGAGCTTGCTTGTGCTCAATTCTGAGTTTTAGACATATTGGGAATCGGCCAAGGTATGGTTTCGGTTTCTTCTATGTAGTATATAATATTCATGGACACTTAGGCTAGTGACCTATAGGATAGGATTGAATTAAAATGGTTGATGAGTCATTGAATGTTGATGTATGATAGTTTATGATGAGTTGATGAATTTTGAGTTCAATTACGATGATTGATAATGATATGATGATGTTGAATGATTGTGTGGATTGGAAAAGTGGGTTGTTATGATAGATGTGATGTTGAGGTTGATGAAATGGTAATGTGGATGGTAAATTTGAATGTGGATTGATTATAAGTGTTATATAGTTGATGTTGAGGTTGAGAACAATGAAATGTGAAGGAAAATGTGGTAAGATTAGTGTAATATGACAGAAAGGGTTGATTTTGATGAAAAATGGAGTTTGGAATGGTTTGGTATGGTTTTGATTGTGTATGATAAGAAATTGACGAAATGATGAACTTTTAGTAAAAATTGGTTTTTGGCGAACTTTGAGTGATCATAACTTATGCCTCAGTTTTCAACATTGGTTGAGATTTGTTTGAAATTAAAGCTTATTGAAAACTCTTCGAATCGATATAAAGTTTGCAAAATTTGGATTTTTGTAGAGGAAGTTATGATCATTCAAAGATTGGTATCGAAATCTGAAATTCTGCAAAGTTACAGAATTTTATGATTTCTGGTATGTACGCACGCACAACCCTGCAAAATTTTAAACCTGTGCGCACGCACAGACCTGTGCGTACACACAGGCAGGGAGAGGCTTTCTGTTTGGAGCGCTAGCATAGCTTGTGCACGCACGTACCCAACGAGGATTTACGACCTGTGCGTACGTACAGCGCTGTGCGCATGCACAAGTCGGGAAGGGCAGTCTGTTGAGGGCGCTAGCATAGCTTGTGCGAGTGAACAGACTTGTAAATTTTTGTACCTGTGCGTACGCACACCTCTATTCGTACGCACACATTTTAAAAATCTTATGGGCGTGTGCGCGCACACCCCTGTGCGTACGCACACATCCTGTTTCTCAAATTTAAGTTTGTCTTCAACTATTTCACCTTCCCAACAAGATTGTAAGCTTCTATGACACCATTTTAAGACTCTTGGACCTAGTTTTGGGCATTTAAAGCATGGGAAAGAATTTAAAAGGTTTAATTTGTTATTGTTTTGAAAAATTAGAAAATGGAGGCCTAGGTTTTTGGTGTACTGAGGATGGGTTTGATAGCGTGTGAAGAATGATTGGTATGTGAAATGAGAACTGATGAACTGTTGAGTTCGGATTTGAAATGTGGATTGACAGTAGTTGAGATGAGTCAAGGACTCGGAATGAAAATGTTGATTTACAGTGGTTGAGATGAGTCGAGGACTTGAATGTGCAATGATGAATCATTGATGTATTGAAAATGTTTTCTAAAAAACCACTGAACTACTGTTTTATAGTGAGAAATGATGAGACGCTATGCGCTTGGCAGGGACGGCGGTTGGATCCCACCTGTCGAGGTAGTAGCGGCGGCATAAGGACGGTGGTTAAATCCCCCTTACGTTGAGATGTGAGGTCTGTGGCAAGAGTATCCCGTTCGCATCCCTTCGGATCAATAGAGTGTGCAGGCACAAAACCCTGGACAGTGATCCGAGCACTATATCTCGGGGGTTCCCAATGATGATTCTGAAGGGCGACATCTCCATGGTGATGTGTCGGGTTGGCAGTTGAACCGACAATGTGATATCACAGCGAATAGGGTAGGCATTCATCATGTGCATCTTCTATTTGTTTGTTTGCTTTTTCGACTTGTAATTGTATGCCTAATTGAATAAGATGCCTATTTTCTTACTTGAATTACTTGCCTTATATGCTTCTACTTGTGTTTTACTTACATTGTAATTAATTGTGATTTCTACTGGAATTGCGGAGGTTCGGAAGGCGGTGGCGATGGGATCGCATGGAGGATAGGTTGGTGAAGGCTGTGGGACAACTGTGTTTGGTTAGAATAGAAATCCCTTAAGATAGAGTTCCCTGTTTATTTATGTTAAGATTTATATATCATGCTTTATTGTTTTAGTATGTCTAAAATGAATCTTGTTATGGATATGAAGTCTAGGATTGCCTTTGGTGTCCCGGGGTCTTATATCCTACATCACTGGGCACCGTTACCATACTGAGAACCTCCGGTTCTCATACCATATTTCTGTTGTGTTTTTCAGATGCAGGTCGCAACCCACCTCGGTGAGTTGCTTGGATGGTGACAAAAGCGGAGGATCCTGTTACTCTTGGAGTCTTTTTTATTTATTTTGTTATACATCTCTCACTTTTGTATTTTGCTTTAGCCTAGAGGCATGTATTGAGAGAACAAAACTTGTATAAGCTGATTTTACTTTCTGGTTTCTGTATGTCTGTAAATATGACTAGCCGGCTTAAACTCCATGAGCCGTGGCTAGATTCTTATGATATTATACTATTATCTTTTGCTATATCTTGTCTATATCTTGTGCTTTAAGTTAGTAGCTTTGTTAGTACGTTTTGCACTTTTCAAATCCTGTTTTTGAGCTATATCCTTCATCGGACTTCTAGATTATATTAATTCTTTCTATATATTATACGTATGAGCTTAGAACTGTCATAACCTTTGATTATCCTTTGCTTTATGACGCGAGGTAAAGCTTAGGCTAATTAGAGTGTTACATCTCTGACCTTTTACCATAGAGCCTATCGGGACTTCAGTCGTTGCGTCTGGTCTACCTCAGTTGCTGTTGAGCAGATTTTCCTAGTAGTATAGCTTTCGCAGGTGACCACAGTGATGGTAGTCTCTAGAGTATACCAGCGGAGATCGTTATTTCTGACAATGAGGATATTGAGGAGATAGAGATTGTAGATCTGACTTCTAAGGACGATGAGGATCCCGAGATGGATACAGAGATCATGGACTTGACTTCTGACAGCGATTAGGTAGGGACATCAGCATCTTCTTTTGGCAGCGCTCCAGTTTAGTGTTACTTTTGTTCTAGACTCTCACTTTCGTTTTTCAAGAGATCAGGTTAAAAGACTAGACTAGTCTGGACGTCAGATTAGGAGTTCTTTATATAGACCAGACTCTGAAAATGTTTTGAGTTGTATATATATACATAACTGTGAGGGAGTAATAGGTGCTGTATATATATTATAGTATATTATCCTGTTTATGCATGTATCTATTTATCTTTTTAGTTTGTGTAATCTCGCGTTTCTTTTTATTTGTGGTTTTAATTTTCTTTAAAAAAGATTTTTCATAAAAATCGAGTTTCGTTAAACTGATTACAGATTTGATATTATTAATAACAGTATTAGTATAATATTAAATTGATAACACTCAATATTTCAATATGATCATATCATACTAAAAATTGGGTCATTACAAATCGAAACCAAAGAAAGTCATGAAACGGTTGAGACGTCAGACGTGTGAACTGTGGTCCAAGGTCTTACGGCCATCGTTAGAGCCACCAAGCCAATGTAGCTCTTACTATGTAAGTATGTAATATGCTATAGGAAGGTTTTCACATGTTCCAATGTATTATAGTGGAACAAAGCTATACCAGGGACAAAACGGTTGCAGGTAATTTATTTGTCGTGTTGTATATAGTGTAATTTCAAACTTATCCCTGAGCTAAGAAGGCAAATTACAAAAAGGATAGTAAGGAAGCCGATATGCATAGTTGTAGTTGACTATAAACGGCTCTAAGCCGATGGGCTGAATGGCATTGGGTCATTATTGATTTTTCTTTTACCCAAACCCAACTCTTTTTTTCAGTGGAACACATGTAGATTTCTTAGCTGGGGAAAGCCCATGGTGTAGGAAGAAGCCTTTGTTCCTTCAATGTATTCAAGGGTATTGTTACAAGGTAGCAGCAGTTGCAGAAAAAGCGGGGTAGGCGGAGCTTCAATCAATACCAAAAATCGGGACACTGAAACAAAGGGAGCAAAGACGAACAAGCTTCTTGCCAAGGTGAAGCTAACAGAGAGACCTAATGCATATTTCATGAATCAGATCACGCCTTGATTCCAAAGTTGAGGATGAACCGTTAAGTGGAATTAAACATGTTCATGTTGTGTAGGCCATGGGAGCTTGACTCTTGGTGGTAGAATTCGATGCGTTGGGAGAGAAGATCAGATTGGGGTTTGAATGGGTTGGGTTATGGGTTTAGATAAGGTTTTGGGCTTAGCCCAAGCCAAAAAGAAAAAGGTCTTGTTACAAAAAAAAATAAGGGTCTAGTAATAATACCTAAGCGGCGACCATTTGTGATTTGGGATGAAACACATTGTGTGTTTGTATGAGAAGATGAAGTCCTCAAAATCATCACTGTAGTTATTGTTTTCTCAAGTTTGTTTGTTGTGAATTTCACTCGGTTGTAACTGGAAAAAATGGAAGCCAGCAGCAGTGTCGTCCAGGACGCATGGTTATGGAGTGGTTCAAGAAAAATTTTATTGACGGAAGAAAGCGATGTTGGTGATGTTGACATGCAGGTATGTGTGACTTTTAATACTGTGATACCATTCCCGTATGTTGCTGTGCATGCATATGTGATTTACTACAAAACTATTTATGTGGATGTACTGAACTGATTTATGTGGATGTATTGAACTATTATTGCATAAAAAAATTTGATTCGCTGTTATAGTTTTTTGTGTTACAATCACATTTTTATCAGCTTGGTTAGTTAATTAGTTTAGGCAATTTATCAAAAGTTAAATTTTTACAGTAATATACAGGCCAAATTTTACTAGATATTATATGCTTATAATTTTCATAGCTTTTTATGTCTTGTTCTTTGACATTTTAGTTTAGTTCAAATAATAAAGTATCTTTTCAATGAAACGGTTGAGACGTCAGACGTGTGAACTGTGGTCCAAGGTCTTACGGCCATCGTTAGAGCCACCAAGCCAATGTAGCTCTTACTATGTAAGTATGTAATATGCTATAGGAAGGTTTTCACATGTTCCAATGTATTATAGTGGAACAAAGCTATACCAGAGACAAAAGGGTTGCAGGTAATTTATTTGTCGTGTTGTATATAGTGTAATTTCAAACTTATCCCTGAGCTAAGAAGGCAAATTACAAAAAGGATAATAAGGAAGCCAATATGCATAGTTGTAGTTGGCTATAAACGGCTCTAAGCCGATGGTCTGAATGGCATTGGGTCATTATTGATTTTTCTTTTACCCAAACCCAACTCTTTTTTTCAGTGGAACACATGTAGATTTCTTAGCTGGGGAAAGCCCATGGTGTAGGAAGAAGCCTTTGTTCCTTCAATGTATTCAAGGGTATTGTTACAAGGTAGCAGCAGTTGCAGAAAAAGCGGGGTAGGCGGAGCTTCAATCAATACCAAAAATCGGGACACTGAAACAAAGGGAGCAAAGACGAACAAGCTTCTTGCCAAGGTGAAACTAACAGAGAGACCTGATGCAGATTTCATGAATCAGATCACGCTTGATTCCAAAGTTGAGGATGAACCGGTAAGTGGAATTAAACATGTTCATGTTGTGTAGGCCATGGGAGCTTGACTCTTGGTGGTAGAATTCGATGCGTTGGGAGAGAAGATCAGATTGGGGTTTGAATGGGTCGGGTTATGGGTTTAGATAAGGTTTTGGGCTTAGCCCAAGCCAAAAAGAAAAAGGTCTTGTTACAAAAAAATTAGGGTCTAGTAATAATACCTAAGCGGCGACCATTTGTGATTTGGGATGAAACACATTGTGTGTTTGTATGAGAAGATGAAGTTCTCAAAATCATCACTGTAGTTATTGTTTTCTCAAGTTTGTTTGTTGTGAATTTCACTCGGTTGTAACTGGAAAAAATGGAAGCCAGCAGCAGTGTCGTCCAGGACGCATGGTTATGGAGTGGTTCAAGAAAAATTTTATTGACGGAAGAAGGCGATGTTGCTGATGATGACATGCAGGTATGTGTGACTTTTAATACTGTGATACCATTCCCGTATGTTGCTGTGCATGCATATGTGATTTACTACAAAACTATTTATGTGGATGTACTGAACTGATTTATGTGGATGTATTGAACTATTATTGCATAAAAAAATTTGATTCACTGTTACAGTTTTTTGTGTTACAATCACATTTTTATCAGCTTGGTTAGTTAATTAGTTTAGACAATTTATCAGAAGTTAAATTTTTATAGTAATATACAGGCCAAATTTTACTAGATATTATATGCTTATAATTTTCATAGCTTTTTATGTCTTGTTCTTTGACATTTTAGTTTAGTTCAAATAACAAAGTATCTTTTCAGAATCAATGTCACAGGCTCAAGAACATGTTACATGTTTGGATAAAAATTAATAAATAAAATAAAATTATTGGAGAAAAAAAGTTTAGATAAAGTCACTGTATAAGATTTTTTGGGATGGCTAAATTTTTTTTTTTAAAATACACATATAACCTTAAATTATTTTTTTATTTAGCTATCTCTTGTTGATATAATTATGTATTCATGTATATAAATTATTGTAAAATACGTAATTCTTAATTAGAGAACTAAGAACAAATATATTTTATAAAAAAAATTAATATCGAAAAAACTATTTTCTACAAGAGATACATAAAATGAATGGGTGTTTAATCATTTTTTGTGTAAATAAACAAATATTATATATGTACTCCCGTGTACTCCTGTGTTTATATTTTGATGAACATATATACTAAAAACAAATGCTGCCTATACGTCGGTAATATTTTATTGGAGTAATTTTTTGAAAAGTTAAGAATGTTACTGTAGACTCAAAATTTGAAGTATTGATTTATTATTTGAAATGATTGGCAAATTTTTCAAAGAAAAAATCTTATTTGCATTCATTTTTTTGTTATACACTAAATCGACTCACTAATGTTTGTTATAAAATAGATTCTAGATCTTAAATAAGAGCAGTAGAGAATAAGTTTTTTATCAACAATCAAAATCTAAGAAATTTTTTTATTATCTCAAATATAGTGCATGAGATTCAATAATGAATAGTGTAGGATTCAGAAAAAGGCAACTTATTTTCTTATTAGACAAAAGCAACTTATTTTCTTAAATGTCCCATTTAGGATTCATAATTTTTTTGTTTTTTTAGACTCGAACGGAAAATAACTTAAAAAAAAGGTCAAATTTACCTATATTTGATCAACTCAAATTCTTTACTTTGAGACTTAATTTGTGCGTTATTTTGCATTTCACTTCATCAAATAAAATAACATTAATAGTTTAATACTTCAAACTTCACTTGCAAGATATTAAATATGATCACCCTAAAAAATTATTATTTAGGATAAATTAAAGACATTCAATGAAAGCATAATGGAATATTTATCATTTTTTTTATTTTCTAAATTGTAAAACTCTTTTATTTTGCCTAGCTGGGGTGAGATCAAAGAAACGTGATTACTGAAAATATTTACATGGGTAGTGTTTATACATTATCCATTTGATAGTAAAATGGTTGAGTTAATTTTACTAATCTGTTTTGTGTTATAATGTAGGATGAAATGTATGATATGGGAGTTGAGGCAGATGAAGCTCTTGTGCAGGTGGAGGGGACAGCTAGTGGATCCCCAGACCAGTTGATAAACCTGGAAGGTGTTACTGTAGATGATGTTCTTCAAATAGAATTCAGCACTCCCGAAGAAGCAAGTGGTTTCTACAACAACTATAATCGACTGAAAGGTTTTGCATCAAGGCAAGGGAAGAAAATAAGGAATAGCATAGGGCAGATTGTTAGATATACATTTGTATGTAACAGGCAGGGTTTTCGAGAGAAGAAATGGTTGGAAAAAATTGGATAGGAAAAGGGAGCATAAGGTAGTCACTCGTTGTGGGTGTCTCGCTGAGATGAGGATTAAGAAAAAAGATGAAACCGGGAATTGGTACGTGTCGCGGTTCATTGATGAACATAACCACGAGATGGTATCTGAAAAGTTTGTAAATTATCTAAGATCACATAGGAAGATATCAGAGGTTGAGATTGCTCAGCTGACTAATATGAGGGGAATTGGGATTAGTATTCCAAAGATATACGAATCCTTTGCAGCACAGCTTGGAGGTTTTAATAAGGTTTCTTTCACGAAACAAGATATGTATAACGAGATTAGGAGGCAAAGAGAATTGCAAGGTGGAGATGTGAATGCTGCTATTAGGTTTTTGGAGGGGGTTGCTCGTGTAGATGGTAGAATGTTTTGGCGGTATAAG
>NC_029790.2:35537117-35545788 GCF_000816755.2 Arachis ipaensis
CACGATCTTTTTTGGAGTGATGGTCGTAGTCAGGATGATTATGCTGTTTTTGGGGATGTGCTTGCTTTTGATGCAACTTATGGACGTAATAAGTACAACCTACCGGTGGTGGTGTTCTCAGGAGTTAATCATCACAACCAAACCTATGTGTTTGCCACGGCAATGGTTTCATGTGAGTCTCAAGAGTCATATATTTGGGTTTTACAATAATTTCTCGATTGCATGCAAGGAAAATCGCCAATTTCAGTGATCACAGACGGTGATCCTGCCATGCGAATAGCCATACAATCTGTTTTTTCCCAAGCTCATCACAGGCTCTGCGCATGGCATCTTTTGAGAAATGCAACACAGAATATATGTGATCCGCGTTTCACGCAATTGCTAAGACATTGTATGTTGGCAGACATGGAGACTGAAGAATTCGAAATGCACTAGCAGTCAATGGTCGACGAGTGTGGCGTTGTTGATGTAGAGTGGGTGAAAGACTTGTATAGGAAAAAGAATTCCTGGGCGACCGCCTACATACGAGGGAGGTTCTTTGCCGGTATAAGAACCACGTCTCGTTGTGAGTCGTTACATGCTAAGCTTGGGAGGTTTGTTGAGAGTAGGTATAGAGTATTGGAGTTTGTCACTAACTTTCAAAGATGTATAGATTTTCTTCATGATAACGAGGATGAGCTCGAATTTAGGTCATGCTATGGTACTCCCGTGTTGCAAACAGAGTTTGTGGAGCTGAAAAAATCCGGATGGAGTAAATTCACACAAGAGATGTTTTGGAGATTTCGCGAGTCCCTCAGACGATGTGTTCGGGTTAGGATATTTGAAAGCAAGGTTACAGATCAGTGCCACATTTACAGGATTGAAAAGTACCGGCGACCGGATATGAGGTGGATTGTTGTGTGGGAACCTGTCACAAATAATTTCAGGTGCACATGCATGCGGATGGAGTCCTTCGGGCTACCATGTGTGCATATCCTTGCTGTATGTGTTAAGTTGGATTTATGTGCACTGCCCGATAGCCTTGTGTTGCGCAGGTGGGCTAAAACAGCAAAGTTAACGATTGGATCAGGTGAAGAAACAACGGATCACGCAGCAACTTATAGAAGCAGGTTGGGTGCCTTTTCTCAGATATGCAAGAGGTTAGGATGGGTCGCATGCATGAGTGATGAGGACTTCAAGCAATACTCTAAGAAGCTTCTAAGTGATGCAGTTGTGTTGGAAATTTAGTACAGGTTGAGACCCGCTGAACCTATGGTGACAAGCGGGTTAGTCCGTCAAGGGATAAAGGACCCGGTCCGTGTTAGAACAAAGGGCACCGGACGATGTTCCCAGGCTGCTCCGTCAGTTGGGAAGAAGCGACGAAAGTGTAGCACATGTGGCCGACTTGGACATCGAAGGACGCGATGTCCCAATGCACCGAGCCAGGCTTCCTTACGGCCAAGAGACGACTTTGTGCTTAATAGGATGACTCAAGAAGTTCAGGTAAGTATAACGTTGTTCTTAATGAATTAACTTTTGAAACCTAATTTGCTATGAAACTAAAATATTAAGATACATTAAAGATGGTACTTGATTAGTTTTAGTTCATAGTTATTGACACTCAACTTTATTATTCTCATATTTTAATTAGTGACTCTTGACTAGTGAATTTTTTTAATGTTGGTGATATTTAAATTGTAAAAGAATTGATTAGGTGGTAAGGCTATAAAAATTTGAATTCAATCTAAAAATTAGGTGGTAATATAATGACAGGACAGGCACTAGCAACACTTGAGTGCATATGTCCAATCTTATGAAATGAGCTATTAGACTAATAAGAAAGGCTATTGTATCTTAAATGAGTTACCTTAAATGAGGATGGGATCATGGAAGACTATTAGAAAAAAGTAACATTAAATGAAAGAATATTAGGCAAGATTGAAGTAACTTGTGGCATAAGTTCTTACATCTTTTAATTTTTACTACTGTTGTCATCTTTCGAAGTTTGGTTTCATGTGATCATTCTCAACCATTTAAATTAGTTTTAGTTTTTAGAATATATTATAAAATTCAGGCTTACCTCGGTGTATGCATACTATCATTTATTTTCCTAAATCATTAATCGAATACCAATCCTATTGAATCATCCAAAACTATTTTAAACAAAGTGATTATGTTTTATTCTTTTGTTGCACTACCGAACTTTAACTAAGAAGGTCTCTGTTGACAAAACTGTTCAACCACGTAGGGTGGCGAAAAAGCAGTTCGGACCAAGAAGCGGAAGATTGGTTGTGATCCTTCTATTGTCCACCAACGGATTTTCTCCGACTCTACCACATGTATTGGTGAATGTAGTTAGTTGCCAGAGGTGTGACCCTTAGGGTTAAATTTTGCTGTGATACTTGTCAAAGTTATATTTTGGATAATTTGTGTTTACCTCTATTTAAATTGGATAAGTACTTGTACGATAATGAAGGGTTTATTTGTTGCATTAGATTGAGTCATGTAATCTGTTTGCTTCTATATGTATTGGTGGAAGTTATTAAACTAAGCAGGTGACATTCCAATGCAGATGAGAGTACTTGCATCACCTTTGATGCTTTTGAATAATTATTTGAGGTATAAATTGTGAAATATTCGTTTTCAAATGGATTTAAGCTGTATCACCATATTTTGTCATGGTTCGAAAGACTTTTTTTTAATGTTCCGATTCGTAACAATTACCAAATTTTCCACTTAACACATGTCAGTGGAGACTTTTAAACTATACTTGTATGTAGGGACGAATCTATGAAATAGAGTGTGGGAACAAAATGCTAACACTACCATTAATGAAATTTCTGGAGCAGTATATAACAATAATAACTATTTATCCCTATTAAATTCATTCATTTGTCATTGCTGGAATTTTTTACCTCAATCATGTGTACTTGATAGTCATGAGAGTTTCCTTTTAGATATGCATTTTCATGATCAATTCTTGGAGGTAATTAAAAAAATGTATTTCTTATTAGAAATTGGTTGAGATTTGATAGAATATTGTGTGTCCATGGTTGTTTTTACTTTTTAAAATTAGCTTTAATTTTTTCATATCATCTGAAACAATTATATAAGTTTTCAATATTAAGAAGAGTCGGTCTGCTGATCGTAAGGGAGATAAATTCTAAAATGATTGTAGTTACATAATTAAAAAACTTTATACAAATTAGATTTAAATACTCTATTAGATTTTATAGCTTCCGCAAAATTTTTATTTACGTACTCACAATTAAAAATTTTGTCTTTATGTTAAGTTTGTATATTGGATAAAAAATTTTAAGTTGGTTCTTTTTAATTTTTTTGTTATCAACTGTTTTATATTTAAACTAGGATGTCTTATACAATATGTTAAAAACAAAATATTTTATAGTTAGTCTCTCTTCTTTTAAAGATGATAACTACTAACGATCTAATTACTTTTTTTTGTCTAATACAATGAATTTATTTTAAAATGTTAGAGTATAAGAACTAAATTTAAAAATTGGTAAAGATAAGAACTAATAAAATATTGAAACTAAAAAATTATTACTATGATTATTATATTAAAAATGTCTCTTAAAATAGCAGTCGGTAATAGTTAAGGAAGATAACTTAGTTTTACTTTAAACATAATTGAAGAGTCCATTTTTGCAAAGTATAGACAATTCCCATAATTAAGCAGATTAATATCACATACCATCAATACTAGTGGTCTTCATGATTCAGATTCAAAATACATATGCATAGATAGATTTAACAACAGTGAAGCCTAAAGACTAATATTTCACCATGGTTCAAAAGAGGTAACTCTAAAAGAGTATACCTAAGCTTGGAAATGTGGATTGTGTGCTATGACGGGTACCCTAGATCACTATTCTCCACACCAAAATAACTAAACAAGTAGAGCATTACATCTTAATATCATGACAGACCTAAATAATTCATTAACATTTTGCAATTCTAAGATAAATAGGCATAATCCATGTTTGCTACTCAATGATGTGCAGAATGGTGTTCCATGCCGCTGCACTATTCAAGTCAACCTTCTTTAGAACCTCGTTGATTGGAAAGCAGACGATGTTTATAGTTGTCCTCATCCGCACCCTATCCGGCATTGTCTATTCATGAAATTCACACAAAATTTAAGTAACGAAGTGAAACATCGGTCGAGGAAGGCAACTTCTGTCCCAATTTTAAAATAAATCTTGTATATCTTACCATGTTTCCTATGTCAGTGAGGTTGAATTTTCCAGCCAGTTGAAGCCAATATAACATCCATGTTGCCGACTGAAAGCTGCCATTTGTTTTCACCATAAATTACTTCACGTTCACAATGGTATCATTCTTTTGTAAACAATCATTCACGAGCTTGATTTTCTCATACCTGTCATCCAGAGTAGGAACTCCTTGTGGATATTGAATAGGTCCCCATGTAGTAGGGTCAGGGGACACAAGCTGGAAGCTTCCAGCATTGCGGTCTAGCCTAAAAATTTGTGATAGTGCAATCATTTGAAAGGTAAAATAAAATTTAATTAATAAATAGCTCAAATTACCATCTTATCTCACCAGGAAATTAGGTGTTACATTAGTAGTTTATGAATATAAAACAAATTTTTAAAACCTACTATGGTTCGCATGTTGCGTTCTCGCCGTTCTATTGTATCCGGTGCCTTGGTCACGTCAAGAGAGTACACCCTTGTATTTGATACATCTATGACCATCAAATACCATGAATGACTTGCTTCGCAAATTGGCACAAACACCTACAACTCATCATTTGAAAGATAATTATGAACTAAAACTTTATTTGTAAATTAATTTCACAGATACTCAATTACAATAAGATTTCGATGATAAATATTACATGTTCCAGTTGGGTTATTTCAGGCATCCATCGCTCAAGGTACCGTTTGATGATGACCTCCAAAGGTTTTAGAAGGAGAATATCATTTGCCATGGTAGAAGGAACAAACCATTTACGAGGTGGTAATGCTCTTGAGGATTTCATCGAAGCCATCATTACAGTAATATTAACAATCTGCAAATTTTTTTAAAAGAAACCATACGTCAATGTATTTTCTGTGCCTTCCCGTGTCAATATTATTTCTAATACCGAAATGAATTAACTCACATCAGAATGGGGCACATAACGTGGACATAGAGAAAATAACTGCCCTCTGGAAACCTCAAGTTGAGTGAATTTGAACAAAATTTCCCTATGCATGAATGGCACAAGTGAGTACATTTGTTAAATAATGGCATAAAAAAAAAGTAAAAAAACTAAATCAAACCATATTGGCAAACGGGTGCAAAAGAAAGTACCCGTAGTCATTAGTCTCATTAGTTTTTCGAAATATATAAGCAACAAATCGGACTTCATCATACATAACGTCCATCTCCGGGGTCGGCCTGAACTCCATGTCGTAGGTCTGCACATAATAGCAACAAAAGAAATGCATCAACTCTTTCTTCCTTGAGTCGGGTTATTTATTACTATAAAATACTCTTATGTACTTGCCTGTGGAATTAGAAAAACAGGGGAATCGTAGCTGTTTAAGAGTGGATGTTGCAGGACACTTGTGAGTGGACCAACTTGGGTTATGAGGGGGACTTGATTGTTCACACACCCTCTCATCGAAAGAACTGGTATATAGGGTGAAATTTCAGCTGAATGAGGAACACTGTCATTGTCTACAGGCTCCATCTTGGATAGTTTCGTTGGTCTAGTCCTACAAGGTGAACCTGAAAACAACTCACCAACCTGGGTGTTGCAATCCATGTGGGTTAGGCTCGGAAGTTGCGTGACAGAATGCATTATCTAGTTCATCAAAACCTTACATCATTTACAGCAAACTAGATAGTGTAAAATATTGATTGGGGATAATCTGAAAAATAAAGAAAGAGACAACAACTTTTTAACAGAACCTATACCATCTCTGTGGATCTTATGACAGGTGAACTCCTGGCGACAGTTCGGGAGATACCGACTTTCGGGACTCCTGTCGACCAATGCAGTTTGCGAGCTAGTGGGGGCTTCGAATTTGCTACACGAGAGTTAGGCCTCGGTGTAGAACGTTGCTCGTCGATGATAACATCGTCGTCGTAGCCAGGAGAATTGGGGACTATAATGTCAAACATCCCTACTAGGCATTCTCCTGCAATACTTTTTCCCTTGTCATGCGACTTGAGTGCAGTTGTTTCTCTTATTTTTTTGTCTGCTGGCATAGGGATTTCACCGGCGAGGCATTCATCAGTGTTAGAGTACAACTTTGGACCAGTTAATTGTGCTTCTGATGAGTTCCGCATGCCCTGAGTATTGGTTCTACAGATCCCCGACGTGAATGTCTCAGCACCTCCTTTAAGATGGGGTAAATTATTATGAAGGTCAGTGAAGTTCTTCTCAATATTTAACAGGCGTTTCTCAAAACACTGCATGTTATCCTCCATGACAGCAGTTCTAACCTCATGGTTCTACACAAAAAAACAACTAGCATTACTTTTGACTATACTATCAGGGGATGAAGTTCCAAAAGAAGTGTCGGAATAAAAATATGCATGAGATTAAAAAAGCATTTGTCTATGTCGGAAGGCCTTGTCTACCCATATGAACACAACATGTACCACATATAACAATGAAAAAAACACTCAAAACTTGTACAGTATACAAACCTACACAATATCTAGCACCTTCTGGATAGAGGCTTTATCGACAACGTCAACAGCATCATCGATAGAGTCCTTATGCACAAATTGATCTACTGACTGTTAGAGTCATGAAAAAGCGAGACATCAGCACAAATAACGTGCGGCACGTCATCATTAAGTAAATGACTATAAAATTAACGAAACGAATAGACAAAAGTTAGACACGTAACCCCTTGGATCATAAGCTCCAGATTTAAGTTATTGTTGTCTTCCACGGAATGCACCTTCAGGACAGACGTGGGGCTCAGTGCTGGAACAACCCTACAGTACAAACAGTAATGTAGTATGCTCAAGCCAAAAAGTATAACAAAGACTAGGGTGGTTGGACGTGTGATCCGAAAAATGCACTACAACTTATAACAAAAAGGCATTAACAAAAAACTTAAAGCATTGTTGTGGCACTTACGCATCATCCGTCTGAGGCTCCTGTGAGTCATCCGCAGGAAGTGGCCGATATTCTTCCATGGTCACAACTTCAGAACACAACAAATATTAAGATTGAAAGTAAAGGAGGGAGAAAGATGTAGACTGGTGCATAAGACCATGCCTCAAATGCCCTATTTATAAGGCGAGGATGGTTCCTTCAAGGCAACCACAGTTGCTTACTCCGTACCTTCTATTGCTATACTAGGTTTAGATATATCTCAATAAAATATATATATTTTTAATTAAATAATAGTAACTAATTTTACTAATTTACCCATCAAAAAGAACTTGACTGACTTAGATCACATTAATATAAGTCTTACATGCATAATCAAAAATGATCATCGAAATAAATACATAACATTTTAGGAGTACAGACATATAAATTTGTCATTTCGATTTACTTGTTATTTCTCGTTATTATATCACAATGTATGTTAGACAGGAAAACATATGTCATACATGGAAACATATACATAAAGTACAATAAAACCTAGAGAAGTAAGAACTAATAAGCCATTAAAGATAACGTGATTATTTGGGTGCTATGAAATTGATAAAAAATATTTTTTTAAATGACTTAAAAATATTTAAATTTGTTGAAATTAAACTGAAAATAGTTATCAATTATTACTTTAATATGTGTAAAGTAAGATATTTTTTATCTGTTACTTAATTTACTAATAATTTAAAATTAGTTTAGAGTTAATTTTTGTTTTCATATATTTTTTGTCATTACTTATAACATTTTTAGGATTTAAACAACATTAATAAACTAAACAGATTTAAATATTACATGACACTACAATAGCATATATTATTTTTGAGGGTTATATGAATAAAAAAAATTTAAATTTATCAAAAAAACAAAATTTGACACTATTTTAAGTATGAAAATATATGCATCACAAATATCATATGCATCACATATAATTTTTCTTTTTTTTTTTTGCGCCACTGTCTCATTAGAATTTGTCTGTACCTCTTAGGATTGGTAATCTATACTTTACTTGCGGCTATTCAATCCGGACCAACTCATTCGGATAGAATAGGATTTAGAATTTTTGGGTGCGGGTAGGGTTAGGGTTAATAAATTGTCAACCCATAGGTAAAATAGGGTAGAATTTTTAATAAGTTTTCAACTTACGGATAAAATTAGAGTAGAGCCTAAACCCTACTCTTCCTTACCCGTTGTCAGCCCTATCTCTACACTGTATACCTTAAACAGTGAATAAACATATATAAAGATTCTCTTAAAAAAAATTCTAATTTTTTTTATTATAAAAGTTTTGGATATTTTTTATTTAATTTATGTTATAAATAATAATATTTTATTTTATTTAATACATAATAAATTTTGACAATGATATAAATATATATGTGCATCTGACATATTTGACCATTCACATATATTAAATCGTATTAATAAAAAATTAAAGAGGAGAATAAAATTTTTTTTTACAAAAGAAATTTAATAATAAACTTTTTAAAAATATATACAAATAAAAATTAAGAATCAACAATTAAAAATTACGTCAAACAA
>NC_029790.2:35546012-35548201 GCF_000816755.2 Arachis ipaensis
AATTGCGTTTTTTTTAAGAAAATTAAATCAATGACCATTTTAAAAATTAAGAATTACCAAAAAAAATTCTTTCAGTTTATTTTACATTATTTTATTAGTAGCAGATAAAAAAAAACCAACATACTCAATAAAAAAATAATTGACTAAAAATATTTATCATATTATATATATCATAATGTCATTATTAAAACATGTATAAGTACTTAAAGTAGTGAGATGATAAAATTTATTTTTTTTATTACTTGAATGTAAATAACAATAGCATATTCGAATGTAAATGATAATATTATAGTGATCTAAATAAAATTAGATACTCATATTACATACGATATCAGTAAAATTAGCCAATTTTACAGTGCGAATTTGGCATTTTTTTCTTAAATTTGGTGGACTCCAAATCATAATCTGACCCGTATATTTTAGCGGGTTAGCTTGATAGCTCAATCCGTTTTGTCACCCCTAATATTTTTTTGACAAAAATTGATCTAGATACATCATATTTATCCAAATTTGCATGTATGATAGTATATCAACCTAGCGGATTAGATTGGGACTAAAATGAAAAAAAAAAAGCTAACATAAAATATCAATAACGAAGACTGATGAATTTGAAAAACTCCAAATTAATATTATAATGATCAAACATTGTTAAAAATAATTAATAACAAAATTATTAAACGGAATTTTAATTCACAGTTGTTGATTAATAATTCTGTTATTGTGCATATTTGTTATTGGACTTAGTGCAACTTAAAACCCAAAGATGTGGTAAATAAGTTTCAAGATCTCCATGCCCAAAAATAGTTGCTATCCGATTCGGTCAGAGAAGAAGATCCCTTAGGTGTGGCTTGTCTCTACTTTTTGTTCATCCATCACAGAAGGTAGCTATTATAGCTACGTGGAGGAGGAAGTAGAAGTGGAACAGATGGAGCTGACAAGGATCAAGGATTCATCAAGGGTCAGAAATCCTTCTTGGTGACCATGTCAACATGGAAGGCTCAATTGATGAAACTTGATGAGAAGGGATGAGAGAGAGGTAATTGCATGTTGGTTTTGCTTTCGGTTTCCCTCTCTCCTCTCTCTGTCCGAACCGGTTTTGGTGATTGAAACAGAAGAAGTTGGCTCGGTTGAACCGTTTCAACCTAGGAAGCTTCCCCTTCTATAATAAGGGTGAACGGACAAGGCTTGAGATAAGGAGAGAAAGCACAGGGTTATCATAACTACCCAAAGCTAACAGAAGTTCTTCTCCTTCAATGTGTTTCATTTTGTATTTTCTTTAGTTTTGTCTGTCTTGAGTCTCATAGTGAAAAAGGTAAACAAGTGTGAGATTTGTAAGAAAAATCCAGTGAGCCAAAAAAGGCAGAGTGTACAAAATTAAAGAAAAAGCCATACGTTTCTTAGAGGTGCTTTGTACATCTATGTGTTGTGTATCATCATTCTGTGGGAGTCCCCTTGCAAATTGGGTTAGCACTTAGCAGTTGAAAGCTTGGTGGGTGACCAAGTCAAGTTCAAGATTGGGGATAGATTCTGGACTTGTCCTTGATAGGAAGGGTAGTTCCCAGAAAGAATTAGTGTTTGTAATCTGTATTATTATAGTGAAATTCCATCATAGTTGTGATGGAGACTGGATGTAGGCTACATTGCACTTAACAGCTGAACCAGGATACATCTTGGTGTGATTTTCTCATTCTCTTCTACTACATTACTGTTTCTGTTGAATAGGAGACAAAATTGAAAAATATATCTTCATCAGTCACGAGACAAAAAAAATGTCTTTTGGCCAGTGACGAGACAAAAAGCAGAAATATCTCCTAGAGGTTTCTTAAAGGGCAGAAAGTGTTCGCAACAAAAAGGGGCTAAGATTCAACCCCCTTCTCTTAGCCACTGATAACCATCAAAGACTAAAACATACATTTTCTTTGAAATTCCAACTCAAATTTAATAGTAAAAAGAATAGAATTTTTTTAAAAAAATAAGACAACAATTTGGGGCTTTAAGAAAGAAAATAATTATCAGTAATATCATCCTATAAATATTACTTAAAATTGTCTTAAAAATATTTATTAAAAAATTAAAAACTTTTTTTTAAATATTTATTAACAAAATCACATTATTTCATCATTTTTAAAAATTAATCAATGATGAATCTTAAATATAAAAATAATTTTAATATATATATCCAATTATAT
>NC_029790.2:35548226-35549900 GCF_000816755.2 Arachis ipaensis
TAATATACTTAAAAAAATAAATAAATTTATTTTAAATAAAACATAATAGGAAAGCAGCATATGTATGATAGTATCTGTTGAGCCGCTAGTTTTTATGTAAATTGAATTCATCAAATTAGAATTACTTTCTCTAGTGTTAAATTGAATTAATCTTATTCGAATTAGTAGGATAAATAGGAACTCGAAATTGATAACTTAAATTTATGAAGGAATGAAATTCGATACAAATAAATTGACACATGCAAATTTACTTGAGTCTAGATGTATTAATTTACTTGTATCGAATTTCATTTTTTCATAAATCGAAACTACCAATTTCGATTTATATATTATTTATCTAACTAATTCGAGTCACATTTGATTCGATTTAATACCAAAAAATATAATTCAAAAATTCGATTTACATACAAATATATATAAAAGATGCGTATGTTTTTTTATTTAGGACTTTCATATAATATTTAAATTTGTTTAGTTTATTAATTATATTTATCTATAAAAAAATGAGACTCACCTACATGTTACATGTCCCTGCTTGTGCTTTTCACCACGTAATACTGTGTCCGTCTTTAAAACAAAATTTAAACAAGGAAAAACATTAGTAAAGATGAATTTAAACAACATAAAATATAACAATTAATTTCAAATCAAACTTTAATTATTCATAATAAAAAATAATAAATTATTCAATATTCACTTCTCATGCAATGTGGGTTTTCAACGTCTACCTCAACAATATATTGGCAATAATAATAGACTTCCCTACTATTTTGAAATACATTAAAACACAGTAATAACATAATTTTTTAATATTTAAAATCATTATTTTCAAAACATGTAAATGGGCTTAATTTGTTTCTTCTTTTAAAAAAACATATTTTTTACCTATGTTGTTGTAAACGGTCCAAAATGTGGCCCATTCAATTCCACTAGCCTGAACAAACAATATAGTAATCGACTCACATTAATATCACGGCTGGCTTAAAAGCTTATTAGAACAAGCTAGACCTTATCATGTTCAATAAATGGGTAAATGGATCAATCAGTTTGATTCCACCCTGATCCATTTCGTGTTATGCACACAAAGATTTATATCCACCAAATCTGATCCTTCCATTTAATTTATTCATAAAATGGACGATGATTAAATTTGATATAGCTTAGTTCCAATAAAGTGGAATGGAACAGGTGAAAACTTTCCTATGCTATAATAATATTATACATTGGTCTCGGAGTACATTATTCTTTATATTTTATCTTTTTTTATCTATTATCTATACTATATATTATTATTATTGCTATCTATATTTAATTTATAAAAAATAGATTAAATCTCGAATAGTCGAATATATATAGTTATCACATAGAAAGCAGCTTTAAGCCTTTAACAGAATTAAACCCCCGCGGCGGGATCCCTCCTTTTTTGTTTTGTTTCCTTTTTCGCTTAAAAACTTAAATTTTTTCCATAAATGATCAGGTAAAAAAATATCCGTTGAAAATTAATTCCCATTCATATGCCACGACTCTGCTTGGCAATAATAATAATAATAATAATAAATAATGTACTAAAAATTTAAATTTAATTTATTGTATTTTTAATAAAAAAATTAAATTTATCTATCATATATCCTAAGAAAATAAAATGGAAAATGGAACAAAAATTCATTTCAAAAT
>NC_029790.2:35549908-35558679 GCF_000816755.2 Arachis ipaensis
ATTAAAGCTTCAAACTTTAATTCGATAAGTATCATGGTGGAAATTTTATTGATACCAATAATATAAAATAGACTTCAATTAAAAATAAATAAAGTAAAATATCAAATTTTTGTCCAAAAAAAAAATGATGATTCTCTTATTGATGATGACAAAAGTGAGAGAGGTAGGTTTAGAAGAAGGAGGAATAATTTTGATTATGAAAGACATGTGAATATCAAGCGGAGATACAGAATAGCCAGACTAACAAGTGAAAGAAGAAAACGAACATGTGAAGAGGAGAAAAGGAGACAATATTATTTATAAGGTGGGTGCAGATGATGATATATTAATAGTTTTGTCTCGAAGTAAAGTCGTGGAGAATGAAAGGGGTAATTTTTTAGATATGCAAGATTAAAACTTAGAAATAGTGTTGATAGTTCTATCTCAACTAAATATTTTGAGGATGACAGATATTAGGATGAGGTGATACAAGAAACCCAAATGGATTTGGTTGGTGGTCTAAGCCAAGGAGTGATCCAAAATGAAGTGAAACAGGATGCTTCAGTTCATATAGTGTGTAACACCCAAACTTTTGACACGTCATGACCAATGTCAATCATTTAGGTGTTACTTGTTGTAAGGACCTACTTGACTCTAGACTCGAATTTTGTAAACAAATATTAATATAAGCCTTTATCGGTTCAGCGTAATTAACTTATTTATCAAGAAAAAATCGTTTAGTTACTCGCAAAGTTAATACTTAAAGCCATATCATAGATAAATACATGGTAACAGAAAATATCATACAACAATTATATACGAGTTAAACTTAGAGATTCATGTCATCTATCAAAAGGTGAGTACTACACCAAGTTATATATATACAGATACAAAAGAGAAAGTTAGTCCCAACCCTCACACGGGTTTCCTAAACTGGAACCAAATTACTAAGAGGTCCTACTCCTCTAAAAGTACTACAAAAGCGAGGGGAAAGTAATACTACTAATCATCAAAAGGAGTAAAAAGTCAGCTAGGTCAATCTCCAAAATGATCTTCAGCTAGAGTGAACACGTACGACATGCCGGGATCGAAACATGGGTGATGTACCAAACCCCAAACTCAACGGACTCCTCTACCGATCCCATCTAGGGAGGGGGAAAAAGAAAGAGAAGAAGGGTGAAAACCTAGAGTTCTCAGCAAGGTAAAAAGGGAACCTAAGGTCTTTGTCTCTAAGTTGTCATGGAACAAAAAGAAGAATAAGTACAGAAACGCAGGGCACAAATACACATACAACAAGTAAATAGTATAAACAATTTAGGAAATAGCAATAAATAATTCACAAGAAGTTCATATGTGCAAATAAGATTATGCATGCATGTTCCTAGTGCAGGCCATGAGCTCATGCGTCGGTTGTCTACCCGCAACCCGATGTTACTCGGAGTGAACCCCGAATATGTTTCCCTTACTAAAAGAGACTACACTAAGTTATATATGTATACAGATACAAAAGAGAAAGTCAGTCCTAACCCTCATACGGGTTTCCTAAAATGGAACCAAACTACTAAGAGGTCCTACCCCTCTAAAAGTACTACAAAAGCGAGGAAAAAGTAATACTACTAATCATCAAAAGGAGTAAAAAGTCAGCTAGGTCAATCTCCGAAATGGTCTTCATCTAGAGTGAACACGTACGACATGCTGGGATCGAAACAAGGGCGATGTACCAAATCCGAAACTCAATGGACTCCTCTACCGATCCCATCTAGGGAGGGGAAAAAAGAAAGAGAAGAAGGGTGAGAACCTAGAGTTCTCAGCAAGGTAAAAAGGGAATCTAAGATATTTGTCTCTAAGTTGTCGTAGAACAAAAAGAAGAATAAGCACAGAAACACAGGGCACAAATATACATACAACAAGTAAATAGTATAAACAATTTGGAAATAGCAATAAATAATTCACAAGAAGTTCATATATGCAAATAAGATGATGCATGCCTGTTCCTAGTGCAGGCCATGAGCTCATGCGTCGGTTGTCTATCCGCAACTCGACGTTACTCGGAGTGAACCCCGAATATGGTTCCTTACTGTGTCAGTCAGACACCTTGGCATCACGGTTACCCGTGTCAGTTAGGCCTCATCATAATAACATTCTAATGTGCATCACAGTAAGAAACAGTGCTATCAGTTAGGCAAACATTCTCGCATTAGCAATCTCAGGCTATCAGTTAGGCATGCACTTTCGCATAGCAGTTTGGCACAAGGCCCATTCAACATACACTTTTCATAAATTATTATCCGTTTCAGTTATCTCTTTCATACGTGACTTCTCATTTTCCTTTTTCTTTACTATGCCTCCACATCACCAATTATATACACACCCCCACATCACCTACATTATTAAACATTCCTCTGCATCACCACCTAATTACACATACCTCCGCATCACCAATTAACCTTAAACCTTCCTTGGTTATTCTAATGCTACTGTTTTAGAATCCAAAACTTGGTATTGAGGTAATTTGGTCATAGTTTAAGTTGTACTATCTCTTTTAAAAAAGATGCTGTCATTGTTTTTAAGAAAGTGCAGAAAAAACAATAGGGGAAGTAAATTTATTAAATTCACTAAAAATCTAATTTTTACCCATATCATTTCAAAATTTATGACCTTAAACAAGACTCTTTCAGTTTTCCAACAAATCAAGCTCCAGATCATTACCATGCCACATGAAAAAGTTATGAGGTTAGAAACACAGCTCTGCCTTTTAGAATTCTGTTTTCAAAATCCAGCGAGCAACTCACACTTTTTGCAACATATCTAATTGGTTAAAAAGAGTTTTGATACAAAATTTAAATTGAAGATTATGGGAACACAAAGCTTGGAATTGCCATTGGTTCTAGCTCAAATACTCATCAGAAATGTAAATTAGGTAGATTAGAAGTTGGTGTTTGTGTAGTAAAGAAACATAATTTTCTGCAGAAACCATCAATCTTTAAAAATTTATTTTTCCCAAACCACTCATCAATAAATTCTGAATTTTTTATGAGATGCTCAAAACATTTTAAAGTTTCATAAAAAAACAGTCTCATTCAAAAAAGGGAGGGCCTAGAATGCTCCCAGAAATGGATTTATTCTACTGTCAATTATGCAGAAATTTTGTCTAGACTTTTTCAGCAATCTTACATACCATATTCCATACTTAAACCTATAACCTTTCCAAAATCATACTTCTAACCTTTCTTCAGTTATTCAAAAATGCTTCCATAGCCAACACAGCCTAAGAACTCAAATTCAATGAATTCCACAATTTCAAGTACTTTATCATAATCAAACTTCCACTTTTCAGCATTATATCAAACATAACAATTCATATATTCTAACCATCATTCAAACACACACTAGAGCTATATTCAACATCAAAAAAGCATATGATAGTCCATCAATTCTCATAATAGGCACAACCACAAGAATAACAATCTAACTATCCTACCCCTTACTTGTTGGTATCGAAAATCGAGGGGCTTTACTCTTAAGTTCACTTGCTCGGCTACAACACCTAATGCATTATAATTTAATTTCATTTATCATCATCATTTTGGCCTTGAAGCCGAACCTATGATCACAAAAAAGGAAAAGATAAAATACTCACCTCCTCAAGCTAGATGGTTCGGTGGTTCAGGAAAATTAAGAAAAATTCCCCTGAGCTTCACAAACTGGAAGGAAGAACAAGCTTGGACTACTTGATGATGATAAAAACCAAATTGAATAGAGGGGAAAGAATCGAAGCTAACTTACCTAATGAGGGGTTCCAAGTCAGCAAAGGTTGATGCAGGAAGATGAGAGTTATGTCCTCAAACTCCTATGAAAATTGAAGGGTTGAAGAAGGTTGCATGCTAGCCGTGTTCTTCTGTTGGGTCACTATTGGTCTTCTCTCTTTTTCCTTCTTTGAATTAGGTGATATACTTTGTAAGTGTTTAAATGAGTGAAGGTGGGATAGGTGTAAGTTTCATATGTGTTTCGTGGCTCAAGGAGAGGGATGAAGTAATACATATGTTTAAGAGCAGTGACTAAGCATTCACTAGGTTAGTTGGTTAGTTGACCATGAGGTGTAATCATGGTTTTGGGGGGAGGGAAGGAGGTGCTGTCTGTGGAAATCAAAAGAAAAGAAAAACTAATATTGTTGTCTCTAATCATGGCTAAACTATAATTGGGTTAGGTAAGCTAATGGTTTAGTTGATCTTAGGGTTTTACATAAGGATGACTAAAGCTTTGATTGAATTTATCTTATGGCAAAAGTATTTTGGGTTAAGAATAGAAATTGTGATCGTGTACTAATTGTTAATTGATGATGCATCTAGGGTTGTTCCTCTGCTAATTTATTATTCAGTGAACTTAATAAATTAACAAAATAAAGAAAATTTGATTATAGCGGTAATTAATTAATTACACAAAACTTGTTGTTTGGAAAAGCTAAAAAGTTTTAGCGCCATGGGTTATAATTCTAACTTACTACCTATGTCATATATATACCTAAACCTATGCGTGTCGGTGAACGTCATAAGAAATGAGAAATCTAAGGTCTTATGGGGTAGGGTGGTTACATAGTGGACGATGATGAATCTATATTTGTCTCCTATATCCACCGAATTTTGAAGAAGCTATTATAAATAGAAGCTTCTTTAATGGATAAAGTAATGACAACAAAGTCAAAAAGAGTAGAGTTTGATATATGTTCTAAAATCAGATATGGAGAAAAATGAAAGTGCATATCAGAGAGACCTAGAAGAAGATTGAGAGCAGATATCGTGGCTAATAAACATGTGATGGATAAGAGAACGAAGGCGAATAGCTCTAGAAATAGGAAGAGATCCGCAAAAGAGAAATCAGCAAAAAGAGAAGTTAGACGAGTGCTCACCAGAGAGAAAAAAGAGACTAGTTTTGTGCGAGACCTTAGTAGCGAAAATGAAGAGGTAGAGTCTGAAGATGAAGCTATCAAAACTTGGAGAGTGGGAACTCAATTAAAGTTGACCTGCAGCAATGATGAAACAGAAGTAGCATATCTCATAAAGGAACTAGCTAAAACTAAGAAGATAGATGAGATTTCCATCATAACAAGAATAAGAAAGAGAATAATGGCGAACCGTAAGCAGTAAAGGTGACATCTTTCAAGGACTTTTCTCTCATGTAAAAAGAAGAGATCTTACATAGTAAAATTTTTTATAGGTGGTATCAGATTGCTTAGTTGATATTTTGTAGTGTTTTACTTAGCTATTGCGGCTAATAAGGGTGTAGGAATCTTTAGTAATTTATGTTTAGGGTTATTTGTATATTTGATTGTTTGTTATTTTTTGGATTTGAGTTGTTGTGAACTTCTGTTTGTCGTTTTGTTAGCACGGAATGCTAACATTTTCTTCTTGTTCGGGTCGAGAATCTTACCAACCATAAAAAAAAAAATCATATACTTTAAGGACACATGTTAATATTACAAAATAAGATAATTTTCATTAAAAATATAAAAAATTTAAATTTTTAATATATTTATTTTGTATTCGTTAAATAAAAATATTTAAATTTTTTTACTAGTAGTAAGCTTATCATGTACTTTTAGAATATATATTAGCTAAATCTAAAATTTTTAAATTTGTAATCTTAACATATGTCCTTAAAATAATAATAATAATAATAATACGCCATTGAAAAGATGATCCATATGCCTAATCCAATATCATTAATATTAATATTAGTTTGACTTTCAGAATTTAACTAATGAATGTCCTAAAGTATTTTCAAAGTGAAAGATATAAAAAAAAAAAAGTGATTTTAAGATGTTTATTATATAAAACAATATTTTAAAAAAAAATCAAAATTTCTTTTATATAAGTTACTTGAGTCCAGCAAAAGTCTAATTTTAAATCCGCAGTACTAGAGGAATAGTTTTGGAAGAAGCATCCAAAACAAGGTTTGGTTGCAACGAGCAAGCATTAATTGTTTGCTTAGAAAAATGGAAATTTTAGCTGTGGAAACTGGAAAACTCCGTTGGTCAACGAAATATGAATGATGTATGTATGAATGCTCAACGCTCCAGACAGCTAAGGTTCCACCACTATACGATAATTAGAGAGTGCCGTGTTTCCTTTCTTGTTTTTCTATTATTAGTTTATTACGGACAAAAAATGAGACTACTCTAGTTACCAATATTACTCTTTCAAACATGTTTCCTTCTCACAACACTTATTTTCTCCAAATTAAAATCTTCAATAATCTAACACCAAAACCCGAGATCCTCGGAAGTTGTTCTACTTCTCTGGCGAGATGAAGATTATTCATTCATGTTTTTCTACTTGTTTCTCTGTCAAAGAAGAAACCAAACAAGGTACTATTATCATTATGTATACTTTGTAATTAACCACGTGATTATTAATGTGTTCTTTTATTCCTCTTCTCTTTAATTTCCACGTCTGAATTTCATCCAATTATAGTTGGTTTATTTGTGTGGTTCACCAAACAGAAGAAGAGCGGAATAAGGAAGACGAGAGTGATGAAAGCTTTCGGGTCTTCACTTACAGGGAATTGGCATCAGCCACCCGTGGTTTTCATCCCTCTCACAAAATTGGAGAAGGAGGATTTGGTTCTGTCTACAAGGTTATAACTTATAAACCTCTCACTCTTTTAGTTATGGAACAAATAGACAAAAATATACCAGAGTTTAAGTACACACTAAAATTTATAAATATTAAAATAAATATATAAAATTTATTTTGATGAACAAAAATATACTTCCGAACCAATTACAAATCCACTGACGACATAATATTTTACATGTATTTTGAATTTTGTTTATATCGTACTCTTTTATATGTACTTTTGTGTATTTAATGTCACGTGGAATGGCATGAAATTATGTGTGAGGTGGATCTAGGGGATTGATTGGTTTGTTGTGAAGGGGGGGCTCCGGGATGGGACATTGGTGGCAGTGAAAGTGCTTTCCATAGAGATGGAGTCCATGCGAGGAGAGAGGGAGTTTGTGGCTGAATTGGCTACGCTTGCAAATATCAAGCACCAAAATTTGGTGATTCTTAGAGGGTGCTGTGTAGAAGGAGCAAAAAGATATCTAGTCTATGATTACATGGAGAACAACAACCTTCACCACACTTTCTTAGGTACTTTAACCTAATTTATTGAATTAGAGCTTGTAACGAAGAAAGCCTTGAAATTGTTATTATTATTATTTATAGGTTCGGAGGAAAGTAGGATGAGATTCAATTGGGAAGCAAGGAAGGAAGTGTCCATAGGTGTGGCCTCTGTTCTTGCGTTTCTTCATGAGGAACTTAAGCCTCATATTCTGCATAGAGATATCAAATCAAGCAACATCCTTCTTGATCGAGATTTCACACCAAAGGTCTCGGATTTTGGTCTCGCAAAGCTACTAAGAGATGACAAGTCTTATATCAGCACTCGAGTTGCTGGGACATTGTGAGTGCTACTCATATATATATGTTGATTAAGATGAATATATGTACAAACTAGGAAAGCTATATTTGATCCTTTTGGGTTTTCTCTCAAATCATTTGGCACAGGGGTTATCTTGCTCCAGAGTATGCTAGTTCCGGACAAGTGTCGCGAAAATCAGATGTTTACAGCTTTGGAGTGCTACTCTTAGAAATTATTAGTGGAAGACCCGTGGTTGGTGCTTATGAAGACATGGAACGTTTCATAGTAGAGAAGGTATGAAAGTTGTAACATTTCACCATTTACACATCTTTGGACATAATTAGGATTAGGAACGTAAATAACTTGTCATGTTATAAAAAGGATAAATTACTTAATTTGTCCTGACGTTTTCGATCTGTTTTAAATTTATCACTAGACATTAACTTCATCTAAAATATTAGAACAAAATTAAAAACGTTTTAAACATGTATGTGTTTTAGGCTTGGGCAGCATATGGAGAGAATGATCTATTAAAAATGGTTGATCCAGTGCTAGATATGAACTATCCTGGGGAGGAGGCGAAACGATTCCTCATGGTGGGTTTGCTTTGCGTTCAAGAAACTGCAAAGATTAGACCGCGGATGCCAGAGGTTGTAGACATGTTGAAGAACAAAAAGGACATGGAATGTGTACAGATTTCGAAACCAGGTTTTGTTGAGGATCTAAGGAACATTAGAATCAGGCAGGAAGTAATGCACTCATCGGAAGAATCAAGTTCTGGTGGAGCAACATTTGCAAGTAGTTCATCATTGACTACTTCTACTCTTGCCCGTTAAAAACTTTGCAATTCATTGCTTGAGGTTAAATTGTAGAGTTGGATCACACCAAATTCTTAGTCAAAGTCTTTGCGATCTCCTTTCTCGGTTTGTTTTTTCTTTGCATTTAATTCTATTTATTCAATCATTATTTTGTTGAAGAGTTGGGTGCAGAGTCACATTGCCCTTGCCCACTGGGAAGTCCTTTGTGGAGCTGCTTCTCCGTGGTCACAACCCACAATGGTGGGTCACTCCTTTTTATGGTCAAATCTTTAATGTAAATTAGGTCATAACCTAAAGAAAATGACAATTTGGTGTAACACTTGAGCCTAACCTATTTTATTTCCATTTTCAATTGTTTTTATTTTACTTATTATTCGTTATCAAATTGTTTTATTTTTTGGTTTCCGTGTCAAACCAAGTGGTTACTTATTGAGTTAAAGTCAAATTTGAGATTATTTGTTGTTTGAAAAATGTTATGTGCATTATATTTTTCTATAAAAATAATTGAAAATCTTAACTCATTTTTCTATTTATATTTTCAATTTTTAAATA
>NC_029790.2:35558777-35560892 GCF_000816755.2 Arachis ipaensis
TATATTTAAACTTTTATTTAATTAAATGTTAGGAGTATAATTATGTTAGAATTACCAAATAAAAAAAATAAATAAAAAACCCTAAGAAATGACTAGTGTGAATAATACTTGTAAAGAAAGATTAGATGGGGACACATGAAACTCCACAAGAATGAAAATCTGTCCTGTGAAATGTGAATAAATGGAGGCAAGGGCAGAAATGTAGGTTCCCGTTCCATATATAGTAACTTGTATAATCTCCGCGAATGTGTGATTATCAAATTGTCTTAATTTATTTATACATTAATTTATTCTTGTCTCCAATTTAAATATCTCTCCCGCCACCAAGAATTATGTTATATTATTATTTTAGAAGATTTTTTCATATTTTTTTGTTTTAAATTATTATATTTTCATAATAAATATGTCATGTATTTTTAGTTTGCATTGAAAGTTAGATTATGTTGAATTGTGTTCCATTTAATTTATGATTGTTATGTTTTTTTTTATGTTAACTTAACAAAAAAATTAAGGTAATATCTATAAATACCCAAGAATATTTATCTTTTCCGTAGAAACAATTAAATAAGAATTTGCGGTAAAGATAAGCAGGCAGGAGACGAAATCTTTTTTTAAATAAGGATGTGATAGAATATCGGAATTCGCCTCCAAAAATATCTATTGTCATCTTATCATTGGAAAATAAATTAAGAAGATTCCTATTCAATATTCATTGATATCTCTTTTGTAATTGTTTTTGTTAAAAATGATAGATAAAAATATAAGAAAATAATTTTTTTTTACCATAAAAAAGTGTAAAAAATTGTGTACACAAAAGGTAATATAAATACCATATTTCAATTTATTTTAGCCCACTGAGAAGAGGACGGTCCATATTCTTCGGCCCACAATTTAGGCTAAAGCCTAATGGGGTTCTTTTGCACAAAGTCAATAAAACTAATTGAGGATAAGATTTTGTAAATCATCATTATCCGTTGACAAAGACGTGATGAAGGTTTATTTTGTCTGTCTCTAGCCGTTGGACAAGGCAAACCAATTAAAAGGGTTTTCTAGTACATCTATGTATAACAACAAAATGTTATAGTATGTATATGAGTACACATTCAACTGTGAACCTGGCCGACATATTTAACCCATGAATTGATACATTGGAAGTTTGGAACAAATAGGCCAGGTGATTAAATCTGCAGGTTTGAATGGAGATTAGTCAATTTGATTGTTTTATTGCTTTATAATGTGCACATGCACATTGGTCAATCTATATATACCATCAACTGTACATATTTCAAGTTGCTTATTTATTTATTTATTTATTGTTTTTTTAATGTATTTTCTAATTCGATATTAAAGATTAATCCATTGCAATTTCTGAAGTCCATTTAAAGGTTTGTTGCTGGCCAATAGTTACTGCATGCATAAGGTAGAATTTGAATTTCCAACATTTACTTAAGTGGATTAGTGAGCTAATTACTATATCAACCCAACTTAGTTTCAAGTTGCTTATTATTAGGCAATACACCAATAGCATAACCCATTTATGTTGAAACCTAACTGGCCAACTAACCCATAACCCATCTGGCTTAAACCTAGTTAGTTTAACTCGCAAGGGTTAACTGAACTGGACTACTAGCCTATTTAACAACCCTTTTATGTATAATAAAAGGATTCTGCTAGGGAGACAATGATTTAAACTGATTTTGGGGTTCACCAAAGATCGAACTCTTGACCTTTCGAATCTAATATTTTAATACCATGCATGATACCACTCATCCCAAAAGCTTCAACTGATGGAAAAGGGTAACACTAATGATTTATATCTCTGATACTCCCTAAACTTCCATTGTACAAATTGTATAAATATTCCATTGACTCCTCATACTTTCCCATAATAATTTTATAGGATAGTGATTAAAGTAAAATAACGAGATAAATATTTCTTAATGAAAATTTGTTTCATTTCCAAGACTTAATTCCAAATTCTAGTTAAGGCACTCATATATATATTGCATGCAATGATATTTATAATTACCATGTTTACCATGGTTATAGAACTTTAGCAATATTAAAAAAAAAATATTATTAAAATTAAAGTAATATTTTTTTTATTATGTAACG
>NC_029790.2:35579497-35582749 GCF_000816755.2 Arachis ipaensis
ATTACCAAAATTTAAAAAAATGTGATTATAATTTTAATAATATTTTTAAAATGTTTCGTTTCGTTATTCGTTATATAACTATAAACACTGTAGAACCCACCTACATATCATCTTATTGAACAATTCTATGCTGACAATAGTACAAAGTAATTATATGTTTACCAAAATTTAAAAAAATGTGATTATAATTTTAATAATATTTTTAAAATGTTTCGGAAATGGTTTCGTTATATAACTATAAACACTGTAGAACCCACCTACATATCATCTTATTGAACAATTCTATGCTGACAATAGTACAAAGATCAATGTAATTATATGAACAAACTATGCAGAGACATAGAGACTCACGAAACCTGTTATATATATAATCCTGCAAAGACTAAAAGTTTAAAAGTAAAACTGCATGCGAATTAGTAACGCTATGGACATAAGGAAAAGGGGGCTAAAAACAGCTATATTTGTTCAACTACATCATCTAATAAACTAAACAATAAAAAACTTATTAAAAAGAAAATGATAGTCATCACGATTTTGAAACAAATTTGCATACGGCATAAATGATATTGATTGTCCTGGTGTATATATATGTCGGAAGTCTTGTGGTAATTAATAAGATTGGTTCATTTTTTTTTTTGCACTAGTACGCATTAAGTTGTACGTACAGTTCTTAGAACACTAGCAAATGAAATAATAATATGTATGACTTTTGATGAATATAAAAGTCTTACGAAAATTTCGGTGTATGAGTGCAACACGTACATGTATTATTATTGTGAAAAACAAAGAGGTTAAATACATATGCAGTTATTGAACAACGATCTGAACAGCAGCGGTGCACAAATAAAGAAGAAATGGCATTGGTCCAATTTTTTTGAGCATATTTACCTAATAGGTGACTCCAAAGGGTAACACAAAAAACATTTAAAAAAGACTAATAATGTTTTAATAAGTAGCAAAAGGACATGCAATTCATTGTTCCCTAGCTTAGCTTATTTTTATATATAATTCTCAGTCAACTTTAGGTTCATTATCACACTCTAACAGTTTATGGTGCTATTATTTTTTCAACGAGTCCAAAAAGGTAAACTAGTGGCAGCTCAACTAGGAGCCTAATTTGAATTGAATATATTCAAATAACGTATAAATTAAATAAAGCCAAGACCTTAACCTTGATAATGATAACAAAAATGACAATACAACAATGAAAATGATTGGTGCTGCATACCTCATAAAACTTTGAGATGACAAGGATCTTGACTAGAAGGAGGGACAGCGCAAGTTAATCAACCTCTAAACTGACAATAAGAAAGGAAGTGAGGAAGGAAAATACTGGAAATTAAAATATATTTCAAAAAAAAATCACTTTTTCTTTTGTAATCTTTTACCTAATGTAACCTACCCATCTACTATATCTAATCAAGTCAATGACATTGTTGATTAGGAAGGTTGAGTTGATGATTAACTTAAGACAATTAAGCATAATTAACTATTAGGAGATTAGAAGCTTAGACTATATGTATTAACATAGAAAAATTAAGAAATGAGCAGTTATAAATATCTACTAGTACATATTAAATGTATTTCAATTCTTAATTTCCTTCCCTCACAAAAGAAACATGGGAAAGAAAGAAGAATGGACCAAAAGGAGATCAAAACCAATAATAACAACACTTCGCCTTTAAATCAGTTAATAATAACAGACAGCATGCATGGCTCCTCGCACGCCATTTGTTAAGGCTGTCAATGTTTTGACGAGCTCTACAAATGGCATACAGGGAGCCAGGCACACCAAGTATGATGATCCAAAAAAGGAAGGGGAAAAAAATTCAAACTTAGCCTTGTTTCTCTCTTGAAGAACATGGAAGATGCATGATAACATGAATTGAGATGACCAAGTTTTTTTGCTTCTGAAAATTCTGTGGAGCTGAACTGAGGCATGAAGTGATCTACAAGTATATTACCTGTGACAAATTGAGCAACACATATATATAGCACGAAGAAATAAAGGGCCTTCTCATATACCCCCCCTAAATGACAAAATTACCCCTCTGAGTTCCCTTGGCATAGCTATATAGTGCTTTCACTTGGGAAGAGTAAACCAGGCAGATTCTTTTTTGAGTTATTATCAATTTGGCATGAGCAAAAGGCAAAGCTATTTTTGTGGGAGAAACAAAAAAAAAAGACACTATACCCGAGTAATCTACCTTGTGTTTTTTTTTCCCACCCTTTTAAACTCTTTAAAGGTTAGAAATAGAAACACCAAATATGAAAAAGTTGTGGGGTTATTATACAAATACGTGAGGAAGATAGGGTAAGGGTAAAGATATTGAGGAAGAGATAGTGAGAGGGGCTTGTCCTGTTTACTAGAGTCTAGGATGGCTCTAGGGATGTCTCAGCATTCAAAAACCCTCTCTTTTTTTCTTTTTCCAATTAAATAAAAGGGCAAGTCATTTTTATCTTCAGAAACATATTTGTCTTCAAGCGCTTGGATCCCTTCAGATTCCTATTCCCTTCAACAATTGAACTTCTTTTATAAAGAACAAGATATTTCCCTCTGTTGTCCTTTTCCCCTTACACCTTGTGTTGTTCTTTTTCTTTTTTCTTTTCTTTTATTTTTTTTTAAACCATAATATATACATGATATATATATGCAGGAATAAGAATATAACTATTGATGGGAATTAACAAAAGGGTGAGGGCCTTAGGGAACACTTAGGTACCTGTTTACCTTCTTCTGCATTATTATTTCTTCCTCATACTTTTCCATTGAGCCTCGACCAGTTTCTTCATTCAGTCATTTCAAATCACTTGTTGCCAAATAAGAGGAATTTCAAGCAAGAAAAAGAAGAGATCAAATATTCTCTAAGTTTGTAACTATGACTTATCTCTATATTCTCTTATTAAATAAAATGTGGTAGTAGTGTCAGCATAGTTTAACATGTTAAGTTGAAAGAGAAAAAAAGTATCTCCCCGTTTTGGTTTTTAAAAATATATAATCAAACTTATCTTTCAACCTGTTATATTTTCTAAAAAACAATTTGAATATTTTTAATGTGTCTCAACCATTATAGCAATACGGATTCTAAAGTGATTAATAAAAGTATTAAGGACAAGGGTGAGAAATTGAAGTCCATACTTATCTGCTCCCAAATGATTGAACCTAACAACATAAGTCAACAGTAGTTACATTGCACACGCCAGTGCATAGAAATTGCTCTTCAATCCTCAGATGAAATAATTGAAATTGTC
>NC_029790.2:35582849-35584396 GCF_000816755.2 Arachis ipaensis
CATGGTAATAGCATAATCAAAGGGATGGGTTCAATGATTTTATTTGCATACACATAGACATAGATGGTAGAAAATAATAAAAGGGGTTGCTCCTGAATTGCATAAACAAGGGTCACATGCAAAAGTATAGTTGGCTGAAAGAGAGGGTTCCCTTCAAGTAAGACAGGAATCTAAAGTAGGACCAGAACAATTCCCTGAAACAAAACATGGTCAAGTTGAAAAATAAAGCTGCAAGATTTTCCATACCAGAATCTTGTGGGAAAAAGTAGTCCACCATACAAATTTATAATAATAAATAAAAAATGAAAAGCTTATGACATGAAATAAGAGCTACATTACTTAGTTGTGCATGATTGGAGCTTCTCTCTTTTATTTCTTTCTTTTTCCACGGGGAACCGAAACCTTTTGGCGTTGTCCTAGTGTTTGGAATAATAGACTTGTTATCCTTTACTTCACATTGCAGATTCTTATACCATACCCCCTGCTAGTATTTTCTTGTGTTGTTTTTATATACTTATATGTTGTAGTAGCAGGTCTTGTTGCACATGCATTCTGTCCAAATTGAAATTTTGAAAACAACAACTTATTACTAATTCCATTTTATTCATTAACCTTATGAATCTCCTCGCTTCATTATTACTATACTAATAATTAATGCTAATACAATATAAAAGGAATGACAAGATTTACCTTGATGCATTCCTTCTTATACTATAAAGCTGTATTTGAAAAGGGGATTGAGAGTGAGAGATAGAAATTCAGAAACTCAAAATTAAATTAAATTTTTATATTATGTTTAGTATAAAATATACTGAATTGAGTTATATCTAATTATTTAAGTGTTTATTTGGGATGTTATTAAGTTGATAAAAAAAAGATTTTTTTTTTCATAAAAAATATTTTTTTTAGCGTGTTTGATAAATTTCTAGTAATAAAAATAAAAGTAATAGAAAAATAAAAAATATCTTTTTTTAAAAAAAAGTTATAATTTACATCTTTTTTTAAAAGATCTTTTTTTAAAAAAAAAGATGTTTTTATGTAATAAATAAACAAAAAAATACTTTTATATGGTTATAACCAAATATAATTGATAAATAAAAAGATCTTTTTGCATGAGATATCCAAACATAAAATTACTTTTACGTTTCCATAAAATCTTTTGAAAAAAATCTTTTCTTAGAAACTCACCCAAACAAACACTAAATATCAAGTTTGGTCTAAAATAAATATAAAGATTGAGGAGTGAATTTAAATTCAAAAAATTAAATGAGAATATGTTTAAAAAAAAATATTATTAAAATTTTAATCTCCAGTCCCAGAAATTTCAATCCCCTCTATTTAACTTTTTAAAGATATTGAAGGAACTAATCTTTAATTACCAAATACAATATTAGATATCAGTCTTTTCATCTTAATTCCGGTGTCTAAAAACAAAACACTACCTAAACTCCTTTTGATAATTTTCTTATATGTAGAGGATCGAAATTTATTTAAAAAACAAACAAATATAAAAGCATGTAAGTTTTTATTTTAAAAAATAAATAAAA
>NC_029790.2:35584544-35585612 GCF_000816755.2 Arachis ipaensis
TAGAGTTGATATAATAGCTTATTTTTAGTGTATATATTCACAATATTGTTATTTTTTCTTCTTTTGTCTTTAGGTTAATGTAATTTAATTAAAACACTTTTAAAGACAAAAACACATAATACTGAGATATAGTGACACAACAAAGATAAAATTACAAATTTTTTGTCCTGTCTTCGTTGTTGATCTCCACTTTTTATGAAGATAAAAGATGCAAAAGTTAGGATATGAAATTAGACTTGGTCCAAATTGAAATTTTGAAAACAACAACTTACTAATTCCATTTTATTCCAAAATCACAAGCCTTTACATAAGTGCTGGAGCACGGTGGGCTTGCAAAATACTGGAGCATTGAAAGAACACACGATGGTGCAATACACAAGTGTTGGAGTACCATGGGCTTGCAAAACGCTAGAGCAGCGTAAGTTTGCCCGCATTTGCGACCCGGATGGCTTGATTAGACCGATTTTATCGAATTTGACCGGTTCACTCTTATTTTTAACTTTAAGCAGCTCTGGACTTAGACTGAATTAATTTAAGATCTGGTTTATCGATTTTTCAATCGAACTGGCAGGTCCGATTCAGATTTGATAACTATGCATTAACCTTATGAATTTCCTCATTTGATTCACGGCCCAAGACTCATTATTACTATCAACCATATAATTTGTTATCAAAATTAGTCACTAGTATTATATAAAATATATGTTATAATATAAAATATACATTGAAAATAAATTAATACAAAAATTTATATACAAATATATAATTATAATGACTAATCTTAGTGGTTAATTTTAATGTACAAATAATACAATATTTTTGCATTACTATACTAATTAATGCTAATACAATAAAAGGAATAACAAGATTTACGTTGATGCGTTCCTTCCTCATACTATAACCTCCTCCTGTTGATAACTCGTTAAATACTGAAGATGCAAAATTTATTTGAAAAATAAGGCAAATATATAAATATGTACATTTTTGTTTCAAAAATAAAATTCGTTTAAATAATTTTATGATATTTGGTTAAATTTTTGTTTAAAAAATAAAACACCTATACTAGGT
>NC_029790.2:35586023-35586946 GCF_000816755.2 Arachis ipaensis
TCTGCTACTTCACATATTTTTAATATATATTTTATATTTTAATGTATATATTTTATATAAATAGTTGATTGATAACTGATTTTTTTGTTTTTACACTTGATATGATTTCTCTTATAAATACATATCTCAACTATTTATTAGGTTTGTATACATTCATTAGCCCTGGATTGTAATTCTGGTGTTGAACCCCTTTTTATGTGCACAATTGAATCAACTGCTGAATTGTCTCCTTGAGTTTATCTGAATTGAATTTTCCATAGGAACAGGTGGTGCTGTATGTTGAGGCAATAAAGTTAAATTGGTAAGTATCTTAATTAGAATACTGGTATTTACGATGGGTAAAAACAAAAAATGGTATGATATGATTTGTAATGTAATGAGAAGTAGTGATTGGTCCTTTCATATTCGTAAAGCACAGTGTGATTGGTAGGAAAAGCCAAGAGCATCATAATCATGTTAAGTTTTAGCATAAAGAAAAAAAGAAACCGACCAAAACATTAACTGCAATAAATTATTGACCCTGTACCGATCGATTGTCTTGGAACAGAGAATATAACAATTTTCCGTATTAAACGAACCGGATCCTCAACAGTATGGAGTTGCTGTTTCTGATCAGAAGCTTCGTATTTATTATCTTTTATCATAAAATTTTGTCTAAGATATTGATCTGTATGAAGTAAAATTAGTGTATTAATACGACTATGAGATTATTTTTGTTAAATACTTAAACTATTGGTAGGGACTTATAAATAACAACTATGCAATGGACACAAAAATCAGTCACAAAATAATATCTTGTTTCTTTTATTTAGTAGATATTTGTTCCAAAAAATTTAATTTATTCTAAAAAATTAAATTATATTATTTTCATGTTTGTTTGAAGTTTTGAAATCTAATTCTTAATTTATTTCTCAATTGAAATT
>NC_029790.2:35587045-35588007 GCF_000816755.2 Arachis ipaensis
AATATGTAAAATAAAATAAACATATTTGTAATATATTATCGAAAATATTAAACCAATTTGTAGTATTAAACAAACAAGTTTTTAAAAGTAAATACATACATTTTTTAATCACTATCAAAAAGATAAATTGCTCTTCTACAAATTAAAAGTCTAATAAATTTTTAACCATCTAAATAACTAGTTTAAGTGACCCCTAACATATTAGAAGGTCACCGTTTACAAGGAATCATTTAGACCAATTAATCAAATTGGTGGAAACCAATTATAAAATTTTTGAATCATGGAAAAGTGTTTCATCCTTCCAACAAATAATCAGGAACTGAAAGAACATTTACGTTTTTTATTTTAACAATAGTCAAGGATAATTTTTTTATTAATAATATTCTTTTTGGAATATATTTTTTAATTTTGACAATAATGCCACTCATGTTATGTGAGACCAGCCACAGAATTGAATATAATGCAAAACTAAATAATACTTATATCTGGTATCATGGTTCAATTCTTAAGACTGGTAAACAGATCAATCTGGATTTTGATGAAACTGAGAACAATCAAGATTACCGCAAATAATTAAACTAAGAATGGCGACTGTAAATAACTTGGGGGGCATCCTACAATTTTTAGTGCCTCTGCAAATCCGGCACAGTTTTATTTTGAAAAATAGTCACCATTTAAAAGAATCCTATAGCTTACAAAATTTGCATTGTTCTGAAGAAAAGCTATATATAGCTGATTCAAAAAGTTCGTTTAACAGTGAAGGTGTGGATGAGTTTATTTACAGCTAAGAATACTATATATTACAGTTGACTACTATTATTGCACCTAAATTTTTAAGTCAACAACAAGTATCGTTACTCAAAGTCAATTTAGCTGACTATATTTAGATAGATGATAATAAGATTCAGAGAAAACTAATTTTTTCTCCGAAGTTAGTTTCATGGAGACGAGATGTTAAATGT
>NC_029790.2:35588056-35590062 GCF_000816755.2 Arachis ipaensis
CTTGACTCCCTTGACTCCTGTAAATCTCGAGTAATTAATAAATAGTTAGTCAATAAATTAATTATTATTTAAAAAAATTAAAAAAAATTAAATTTAATAAGTTAGAAGAGTAAAAATAGTTATATATGAATTTTGATACTAATTTTAAAGATTTTAACTTAAAATTAAACCAACAGACCAAATTGGTTGAACTAAACTCAAATTGGGTCAAGGCCCAACATATAAAATATGCAACTCAGCTCACTTTCTTTCATTCTTTCATTTTCCACGCTGAACAAACGGGAAAGGGGGAGGAGCATGAACTCAAACTCTTGCTCCAAAAATTCAATTTCACGTAACTTTCAATCAAAAGTTCCGATTGACGAGCCATCAGCGGCCACGCATTCGTCTCGAAATCATTTACAAAATCCGCCGAACAATCTCGGATAATCAATCTTGCAGACATCACAGCAACTCAAAGCATTCAAAAGTAATGTGTTTGCACTGTTACTGATCAATCGTTAAGAGACAAAACAAAATTGTCTCCTGCATAACTAACATTGTAGACTTAACAGCAACTCTGATTTAATTCAGTTTGAAGTTAAAGAGTACAAAGTTAAAAGAAGCCATAGATTCAATCCTCCCTTATCTAGGCCATTGAGAAACTTCATGTTACATACAACTCCAAAGGCTTGATAAGCATTCTCAGATCACTTACTAAAGGAAAAATTAGCCTTACATGATTCAACCCTCCTCATGCTAAGTTTTTTCCACCTTCAAGTGAAGAAACCAAAGATATATGATATCTCGTCTAATCGATTGAGATTTCCATGTCTTATTTCTCACTTTGAGCTTAGTGCTATTGTTCTTTTGTTGTTCTCTTTTCAGTAAATTTTTCAAAAACCTCTCTCTTTTCATATCTCTCAAATGTAAAAAATACAAATTCTTTTACCCAATGCAAAATCTTTCTTATGTTTATAAGAAAACTAGTGGCAATACCCATTGATTTCATAATATCACTATAATTGCGTTTGGAAGATAGACTAAAACTGAGAGACATAAATTGAAAAATAGAATCTGAGAGACAAAAACTAAATTAAGTATCTATGTTATGTTTGGTATAAAATATACAGGACTGAATTATATCTCAGTATCTTGTTTGATTTAAGATTAATATAGTGATTGAAATAAGTTGAATTACTAAAACATCCTTAACTGATTTACAAAAATAAACTGAAACACACAACCTAACCATGTCACCATCTCCTTTTCTCGTTTCTTCCATTCTATTCAATAAAATTTATCAGACTGATCATTGCGATAAGCATCAAAGAAGCACGAAACATAAATTCATTAGCTATATTAGTTCTACATATAGACAATCATACACGTTAATTGCACCTGAGAACGAGAAATCAATCAGTTTTATGTTTCTGAAGCACAATATCACATTGATCAAGAGCTTCAAAGATCTCAAAATTAACTTAATTTCATACTTTTTACCCGAATGTGAAAATTCAAAAGTTTTGAAATTTATTAATCTGAAATTCTGAATATAGTAAACACTATGATATCTATGAATCCTAAATCCACATTTAAAATGTGTAGAAGTAGCGAAAACAACAAAATTTACAAAACAAAGAATGAAATTTCACAGTTTGGAGCTACAATTGATGAACAACAGTAGAAGAGAGATCGAAGCATAGTGTATCAGTGGAGTTATGAGCTCCAAAATGTGGTAGCTTCGCAGCTTTCAATGTTTGCTTTTGCCAACGCTTATGTTCCGTGTGATTAAATTGGAAGATGCAATGGCGACTTACCTTCATCACCGCGGCTCAGACGACCACGACGAGCTAGTTCTGGCGGCAGCACTAGCGTCACAGGCTTGAGGACGCTTTGGACCAACATTGAACTCTAGGGCGAGAAGACAAGCCCCCTCGCGACCTTCTTCTTCTTCTTCTTCTTTTTCTTCTTCTTCTTCTTCTTCTTCCTCTTCTTCTTCTTCTTCTTCTTCTTCTTCTTCTTCT
>NC_029790.2:35590088-35594884 GCF_000816755.2 Arachis ipaensis
TCCCTCTCTCTGGTTCTATAACACCCTACCACACAGAGCCTTATGCTTAAGTCATAAAACAGAGGTGGCGAGGTATTACGACCTCTAAAAATAAAATTTAGTATATATAGTAGTGTGAAAAATATTTATAACTAGGAGACTTTGAAGAAAAAGGGGTAAAACAAAATCGTAAATTAAAAAGTGCCACACTCCGATCGATAACATAACAAAACAGATAAAGGATAAGCTAACGCAAGTATATATACAAGAGAGTGACAAAAATATAGATATCAAAACTCAAGACTTGGTTTGCGAAGATAACCGGTCCAAGCATAGAAGTATACATACATATATATAAAGCAAGGAACCCCAGAAAAATCCAAAGGACAAGTTACAGAACCTGTTCTCCAAAATAACCTCTAAGAGGAGTCAATACAGTATATAAGTATATAGTGGAGATAATAAGTATCTAAGTAAGTACAAAAAACCTAAATAAAGTCCCGAGAGCTAAGGATCTTTGTTAATCCAGAAGTCTCCTGCATGCTTCAGCGAGGAGCCTCACGTCCTGCATCTGAAAACCACAAAATCCGCATGGGTGAGAACCAGAGGTTCTCAGTATGGTAACAATGCCCACATATCTAACATGCAATGTTCTGGGAAAGCCGAAGGCAATCCTAGAACTTCCAACAGATAATCAAAGCTTATAAACAGACTAAACCATAAATGAAATAGGCAACTAGCTAAAGATCTTCAGTCTAACTAACACCCCCCTTTCCAAATCCTTCGAACCTCCCAACCACCATCAGTAATTTGATATCACAAACACAATTATATTAACAAGGAAATGCACAAATAAGAAGCAAATATGGCAGTTAGACAATTAGCAAGTAATATGCAGTCAATTAGGCATTCCAGACAATTCACATATAATGCATATGATGTATGCCTCCTGTCCTAGTGGCTGATGAGTCTCATCTGTCGGTTATAAAGCCAACCCGACAAGTCCTGGTAGCTAACCATTGGACTGTCCCTCTGTCGTGAATCCCCAACTCAAGTTATTCTCAATCATAATCATCAATACATATTCACAACTCCCACATTGGTTTTTATCTACGGGGGCAAGCTCATCCGAAACTTTCAGTGTCCGGCCACACTTACGACATAGGGTCAGCAGAGCATCGAGTCTCCACTTAGAGCACGTGGTGGCTAGCCACTGCTTTCACCCAGGAAAACTCGTATCTCAGATAGTGGAAGTGCAACATTCACATTTCATTCAATAAGCATATATGCAATCATACTCAACCATAATTCAATAATAGCTCAGCCATAATTTAGCAATAATTCAGCCATTCGGCTCATAATACCATCTATAACCAGCCACAATTTATAAACAATTACAGCCCTTCAGCTCATGGCATATAAAGCACTTCCACTATCATCATCAACAGCCCATACAATTATCTTTAACCATAATTCATTATTAATTTTCCCCTTACTTCATCCACAAGTTACCACATTTCCCAGCTTCTTCCCATCGCTAGGCATACTATAAGGATTTAGGACATGAAGGGTGAGAATATGGGCTTAGAAGTCTGAAATCCGGTTTTAAAAGCTCAAAAATCAGTTTTTAGTGAAAACGGGGTCACGCGTGCGCGTCGCCCATGCGCACGCGTGGAAGGTGGAAAAGTAGAGTGATGCGTGAGCGTCGTCCATGCGCACGCATGGGAAGCAGAGAGGTAGAGTGACACGTGCGCGTTAGCCATGCGTACGCGTGGGTACGTTTTGTACTCCTCGCACAAAACCAGCGCGATACCAGCGCAACTCTCTGGATTTTCTACTACGCACCTACATCAGTACAGCGACGCATACGCGTCAGCCAGGCGCACGCGTGGGGAGTAAAATTGTAGGTGATGCGTACGCGTCAGCCACGCATACACGTGGGAGTACGTTTTACCAAAAATTTTACTAAGTTTAAAAAACTGCAGGATTCCATTTTCAAACCCCAAACTTCTGACGGGCATAACTTTTTCGTTTCAAATCCTTTTCCGTCCGTTCTTCGAACGGCATAAACATCTTGGATCCAATTTTATTTCTAAATAAGTTTGACATAAATCGGGGATTCGGAATCCATGTTATGCTCTATCAAAGTAGACCCAAAAACCACATTTTCATACAAACCCACAAAAGCCCATTTTCAAAACAAACCAATTTCAACCCTTTTCAAAACTAACCAAAACTTACCAAAAATCAACCTCAAACCTCCTCAATTCATATGTTAATATTTTTTATCAAATTCACAATCCACCAATCTACCATTTTAACCAATCTCAATCAAATAACTCAATTTCAAACACAATATCATGTCATATATCTTTCCTCATCCCAATTTCCAACAATACCATTTCCATCAACCATCAATACATACAATCAATATTATCCTCACCATAAACATAGTTTCACCCACAATTCAATCTCAACCAATCATTAAGCATATATCATAACATGCATGTCTCTCATACATCATACCATCAAAACATCCAAAATCCACTAATCACATACATAACAACACAATTCATCTCAATCAATCAACAACATCAATAGTCCAAATCCTATCTTAGGGTCTCTAGCCTAAGTTTTCACACCACATTACATTTTAGATACAGGAAACCGAAACCATACCTTGGCCGCTTCCCCGCTCAACCCGGAACACCTCCAAATCACTTTTTCACAAGCTCTCAAGACTTCAACACCTCCAAGAACAGATTTTTAGCACACAAAAGCCATTTTTCTAAGCTTTCCAAGACTTCAATCAAGCTCCAACACACATATATACACTTTCTAAAGCACAATACCACACTCAAACATACCCACTCAATACCAAACATCATAAACCAATAAATTCCACTAGAGTTGAGAATCTTACCACACCCAAGGATCAAGGAGACAAGATTAAGCCTCTCCTTCAAGCTAGTTGGATCCTATAACATCAAAAGCTCACAAATCTCAAGATTTTTCACCCAAAATTTTGAAATTAAGATTGGAATTTCAGAGATAAAATCATGGCTTACCTCAAGAACAAATTTGTAGACTTTGTAGAGCTCGACACAGTGAACGCGTGGCCACAAACGGTGCGGCAATCGGAGCTCTGGATCAAAAATTATGGTGATCTGAAGATCAAGTAAGAGTTGGAACTTTGGAAGAGTATTCTTCCCACTTTCGTTGCATATTCAGCATGTTTGGGGTTTAAAAGAGGAAAGAGAGTGCTGTTTAAAGATTTTAGGTTGAGCTTGGTTGGGCCAAGGGTCCAATATGGGTCTGGTTGGCCCGATTTGGCCCGTTCGGTTCAATCTTGGGCCGATTTCTTTAAAATTAGTGTCGAAATTCTCGTTTTAATTTTCTCTACCATATTAAACCATAAAAATCTCATTTCTAATTTTCTAGAATATATTTTAATTTATGAGTTAATTATTCGCTAATTATCCGGATTTTACAGGTTCTCTCTCCTTCTCTTTATCTTTGTCTTTCCCTCTCTTGCTCGACGATAGTGTGACGACCTTCTTTGCCAGCGATGCCCTCCTCTTCTTTTTCTCCTCGGCATTGTCCCTAGCTCCACTCTATGAACAGTGCTGTGAGATCTCCAGAGAGGGAAGCACGATCTCCAGAGGAGAAATAAAACCTGGTCAGAGTCTTTGTATTTGTAGAGGGATAAATTTGAAAAATAAAAAATATAATGAAAGTTTTTCAGGAACAAAATGTTATTAAAGTTTTAATTCTTGTTCTAAAATTTTAGTTTTCTGTGTCTCTACTTTTTAAAAGTACTAAAGGAACTGAAATTTTGTATCTTGAAACAAAAATTTTAATTTCAATATCTGACTACCAAACACAATAATGAGTCTCAATTCTCTGATTTCAGTCCCAATATCCGATACCAAAACGCAGTCTATGTGATTTTATTCCCACAATGGGGCCAGTATTCGGAACTTTTCCATGGGATTTTGTTTTGGTAACAAAAATTCCACACAATTCACAATACCTCTTATGAATTTTAGGTGAAACAAAACTCTTCCTCATTTCTCCAACTCTTGTTGCGAAATGTGCCTTATTTAGACCAAAAATTTTCAAGCCATTTCGCAGATGCCCTAATACAAAATATGCTAATACAAATGTGTTTTCAGGAAAAAGAAAAAGGAGGAGGGGGGATCTTTACATCATGCGGAATGCACCTTGAATCATACATACATTAGGGTGTTGCAAAATTATTATTACAATTAGGTATTCAAGTAACTTTTTTAGATTTTGCGCAATGTTGAAAACAATAAACAATATTTGAAGTTTTCCCATTTTGGTTAAAAAATTAACTACACCTCTTGTTAAAATTTTATTATTTTGGATCTTCCTCCTCAGGAAAAAAAAAAAGAATGCAAGAGAATCATAAGCAAATACATATTGAAGAAGAGGATGAAGTGAAAAATGAAGAAAGGAATCAGAAGAGTGAAATGAGTAAGAAAACAGCGACGGTGGATCCGAAAAGGAGTGGCAGCGACTGATCCGGAATAGCACAATACAGTAATGGCAGATTTAAAATGGGGCGGCGATGACGAGCCTGTGACGGCGCGACCATGGTGGATGATGTGTATTTTGTTAGGGGGTACCCATTAATACCCTCTATAAGTGGTTTGCATGTTTGCGACAAAGGTTGATGATGAGTTTTATTAGGTGGGTTATTTATTTCTTTGAGTGGATGTTAATATTATAGATATTATTTTAATTTTATACTCACTTATGTTTAAATTAATTATATTTTTGTTATGTATAAT
>NC_029790.2:35595021-35595431 GCF_000816755.2 Arachis ipaensis
TTGAGAAGTTTAATTATTTAAAATATTAATAAAGATATATATATTTTAAATTTTAATTTTAAGTTTTTAATTGTTTTGTATTTTTTATTTATATGAAATCGAATCAAATCAGTTTAACCAATGATCTATCGGTTAAATTAATGTATCAAGTAAATAAGAAATCTGACCTATTGAATCATTGATTCTTTCTGACAACTATAGGTTACATTTGGGTTGATTTATTTACTCTTGTATTGGATCCAATAAAAATTCTTTTCTTTTTTATTAGATTTTAGTTTTTTAATTTAATTTTTTTAATATTTATAGTAGGTTACATTTATGTTTAAAATATTAATATAAATAAATCTTAATACATATAATTTAAAATAAATACATGTGAAAATATATATTTATGTTTAGAAAAATTTTAA
>NC_029790.2:35595853-35597180 GCF_000816755.2 Arachis ipaensis
GTTGTATTTAAATTTTTTTGTTTTAATTATAATTTCATTACAATCTATACATTAAAGTGAGTTTTGGAATTTTTATGTTTTGAATAAAAAGAATATGTTTCATAATGTGCCATTATATTTAATTAAATATTTTCATTTTAATTTGCCTTTCAATTAAAAGAATCTACTCCATGATGTTGTTAGTACGAGTAAATAACTTAAATAAACTCTTTTAGAAAAAGAGTTTAAAGCATAAGAACTTTTATTAATAATAGGTTATAAATAAATGATTTTGTGTTTGAATTTTTAGTTATAAATACTTATTTTAAAGTTTTAGCGTTTGAATAAATAACTCAAAAATACAATTTTTTTTACACAAGAAAATAAATATTAAAATAACAATGATAATAAATACTTTTTAATATTGAATGTTGATTTTACATAACCTAATTATTAATATTGTGTATGATATGGTATGTGAAAATAAAAAATAAATATAAAATGTGTGTCAATGTATATTTTGTTGCTGCTTTTTATTTTTTTTACTCCTATTAGAACTTCCTTCTCCTTTATTATTGAGGTCAAGAACTTGCTATAATTAACTATAAAAATAATAGCAAGTTATATAAAAATAAAATCACATGTAAAAAAAAATAAAATTAAAACTAAAATTTCATACCACAGTTAAATACAAATTTAATAATAAAAATAGAGTGATAAAATGATAAAAAGAAATACCTAGGAGGTCAGGTAGGTTGTTCAGATGGAACATTGTCTGAAAATGGTGGTGGAAGATCAATACTCCTGTACTTCCAACTGATGGAACATTGCGTGAGAATGATGGTGGAATGTCAGTGCTTCTAGCAGACCAGCAGAAACAGGAAACATTTTTCACAGAGTCAAGAAAAAAAATAGATTTTTTCTTATTTTAAAGTTAAATTTTTTTAAAGAAGTGGTAAAATAACTTATCGAAAAGCAAAGAAATAATATATTTCTACTTTTTAAAAAAACTGTGAATTAATTTTTCGAGGAATTAAAAGTTTTTTTAAAATGGTGCCAAATACGCGTATGATGACTTTTTATAATCCAAAAATAAAAAATAAAATAAAAATATAATTTCTACTACTTTTCAAACCGACTATTAATATGATTTGGTCTAATCTATTTATTATCACTTGAAGCTGAATTATTGTTATTAATATTAGTATTTTTTTTTATCACTAGTTGATTTGAATATTGATAACACACATCTTAATATTATCGTTTTTATGTTTAGAATTTGATTTTTTTATTTGACTTTTGCATTATACTTGAATGAGATTATAAACTTTTAATTTAGATTATGTAT
>NC_029790.2:35597304-35610410 GCF_000816755.2 Arachis ipaensis
CAGCCTACAGCCTAAAATGACTAAAAGCTGCTTGCCCAGCAAATTTTATACTACTTACATGATCTTTTTATTACTTTACATTTTATTTTATAGGTTATAGATTACATTTTGGACAAAAAGAATCACGTCAAGAGCGAGACAAGACGGACATGGGATTGTAAGGTACTTGCAAATTTGATTTGGATGATGAATAAATTACATGTGAATAATGAAATAAATAATGAGAAAGTATGGAATCAATAGTTTTAGTGTATAATGTGTATAATAAATTTAAAAAAAAAAGATATTTTAAAAATTAAAAATTAAATTTTTAATTAATTATTTAATAATTATTTAAATTTAGATTTTAAACTTTTAAAAATTAAGATTAATAGTTAAATTCATTCATAATACATATAGCTCTTACATCTAAATCCTAATAAAGCCGTCATTCTCTATCTGCTACCTACATCTACTTTGCGCCTTATAGTCCCCTCTCTTTTCATAGTCGGCGGCAATCATCCGGCGATCAAGTAACCCAAACCTCAGTACCGCCATCTCCTTCCGAAGCAGCGCCATCCCGCTTTCGCGGTCAGCGACGTTCTACCCTCCTAGAGCAACGCCGCGCCGCCCCCTTCGCCGTCAGAGCCTCACCGCGAATATAACTCTTTCCTTCCCCTTACGTAACCATGCCGCCGACGCTGTTGCAGACTCCAGCCGATGCCGCCAAAAGCTCAACGATGCCGCTGTTTGAATTAACTGAGTGAGTATGATAGATGTAATGTACGCGTGCTTGAAGACAATATCAAATCAAAGACTCAATTGCTTACTTTTGATTCTCACTCATGTCTCCTCATCTGTTCAAACTTTTTTTTTCTATTTTTTGTTTCTCCAGTTTTATGGTTACATCAAATTATAAGACTCATGTGTCAAATTATACATTTTTCTTTTTTCTTTTCATAAAAATTAAATTGTTAGATGATCATAGTTGTTTCTTCTATTTATTCATCTTCTTCTTCTATTTTAATGGTCAATTTAGAATAGTCATTTTAGTAGGTGCAGATGGTTATTTTAATTTTTATGTAGATGATTATTTTGATTGGATTGGGTTTAGTTATATATAACTAAAATATGTTAGATATTTGATGAGACCATATTTGATGAGATATTTTGGCTTGATTTGAATGGATTTCATCACATAAACTCATACTTAAGCACCAAAATAGCATACTTTTGTGATATCTCCCTAATTTGGACATAAATGTGAAAACATGTGCTTTTGTGCCTAAATTAGTGATTTTAATTCCACTTTTATGCCATTCGATGCCGTGATATGTTTTGTGAGTGATTTCAGGTCATAGAAGCAAGATTGGCTAGCCAAAAGTGGAAGAAAGCATGTACAAGAGAAAACACTTGAAGAAAACAAAGAAAAGCACACACAGACAAGTGTGTGCGCACAAGCATCTGTGCGTACTCATAAGAAGGAATTAGCATGTGTGTGTGCGCATAATCCTTTGTGCGTACGCACAGGAGAACATTCAGCAAAGTGTGCACACGCACACGTCTGTGCGTATGCACAGGTCCCTGCACGTGGTTTCATTAATGAAACACGTGATCCGCGATTTTGGGGCCCTTTGGCCCAGTTTTTGAAGGCTCAATGCTGAATGGGAAGTGCTATATCAAAAGGGAATGAAGACATATTCGAGGAGGCATTATTACAAACATACATTAGGTTTTAGTTTAGTTTTTCTTAGGTAGAAATCATCCTTAGGAGTAGGAGTAGTGTAGATAGCAATTGCTCTCCTAGGATTTTGATTGTAGCATTTTATAGCAAGTTTGATTTTGGATTTTGCTTCTTTAATTGTAAGTACTCTTTAATTCCTCTTTAATTACATCAATTTTGCTTTTATTTCTCTTTGGTTCAAGTATTTTGTTAATATTGCAATTTTGAGTTCTTGAAGTTTTGATTGATGAATTTAGTGTTTTATGCTTGCTTTATGTTTGTTTGGATGTTTATTGTTGATTTTGTGAATAGTTGGTTATAGTTTTCCATTTTTCTTTGCAATTTCTTATGTTTTGGTTTTATGCATACAAAGTGTTTGTGAAAATGTTAACCTTAGAATTTGAGTAGCTTTTAACACCTTGGCTTGGAATTTAAGTTTCTAGGATACTAGAGTCATGATGTCCGACATTTAGTGGTAATTCTTGGGTAGTTAGTTGACTCTTGTGTCCATTGAAGCTAGCTTTTTACCAATTAATTTGGTAAGTTAGCTAGGACTTATGTATCAAGGTCAATTATGCTTGCTTGACCTACTCCTCGATGTTAGGGGTTAACTAAGCGAGATTGACTCATCATAATTACCATAGTTGTGGTTATGACGATGATAGGATTTCTTGGATCATCTTATTCCCAAGTCAAGGCTTTTTATTGCATTTATAGCATTTTCACTAGTTTTGATCTCATTTTCTCATTTTGATCATTCCTTAGTTCTTTGATTTCTTAGTTCTTTTAATCTTTTGTTCTTTGATTTCAAAAACCCTGTTTGTCCTGGTAACCAAGAGAGTGACACTTCAATTGCATTCCTAGGGAGAACGACCCGAGGTTGAAAGACTCTCGATTTATATGTTTTGAACTGGAAAAAATACTAAACTTTGATGTTTGGGATTGAATTGCCGGTTTGGACTATACTTGCAACGAACCATTTATTCTTCTTTTGAGAAATTCTGAATCGGTGTAAAATCCTCTCTCACCAATATTCAATTCATTAGGTATACAGATAAATGGATGATTATTTTTACTAAGGGTGAGTGGCGTGTGACAAACTAAGTAGTGACGATGAAATAGGATAATTATTGATGAAGGTGGGGTGGCCGCGACCGTTGAAAAAGAAAAAAGTATTGAAGTGAAATGTTTTAGTAAATTAGAATTTCAGATGGTTATTTTTTTAAAATAACTAACTGAATTTTTTAAAAATTTAAAATTAGAGAATTTAAAATTTAAAATTTGATGCGAAATATTATTTATTTTTATTGAGCTACATAATAAATTCATTGTGCACATTGTTAAGATTTTTTATTGAATCCCTAGCTAGATTCAATTCTAAAATAAATATTCCACAAGTCAAATACTAGTAGACAAAGATACCACGCGAGCCCATTGTGAGGCGGGCCTGTAACTGATCCCTAACACCTTGTATTTTGGACCAACTCTAATAAATTAAGATTTTAAATTAAAAATTTAAAATTTAAAATTGAGAAATTTAAAATTTAAAATTTGATGTAAAATAATTAAATGAAAATTTTTAAATTTATTATTTATTTTTAGGCTAAATAACCATGTCATTGTACACGTTATCAAGATTTTTCATTAACTCTCTAGGAAAATTCATAAATAATTAATGTTTAATGCGAATGTGAAAATTTAAATGGTGAGTTCTGCCGTGGCTAATATTGTGGAGGCTAAGGGTGGATAAGCTTTGACATATTAATGAGCACAAGACACGTGGCAAAATAGTTTAACACATGAAGATCACCTGCAGCAAGGCCTTCTAGTCTTCTACCTTAAATCCTTAATCGTTTCAATTCGATTGCAAAGCAGGACCTAATCTACATTTGTCTATGGCTACCGTCGAATCAATCCAGAACGGCACCTCCACTCCTCCAGCAATGCCTCCCAGCCACTTGCACCGAAGAATTCCGGCACCGCCAAACAACCCGCCACCACCACCACAAACCCCGTAGCAGCAGCTGCCATCGAATCCATTGCCGTAAAATCCTTAACCTGATGCACTCGAAACTAAGGACTTAAAGCTGCATCAACAGCCAGAACGACCACTACTCCGTCAGAGAAGACACGGCCTGGTTGGCTCGGCCACTGCGTGTTCCGGCTCAACGTGCCGGCGCTCAACATCGGCAGCATATAATTGGGGGGAAGGCAAGCTTATTAGGAAGACATGTGAAGGAACTGGAGCTCCCATTTACGACATTTCCGATCCAATTGAGTCTCTCTCTCCAGAAGAATCTTAGTCATCATGCGTTTGAAATCTTAAACCTTTTTGCCATGTGTCATGTGTCTATTGAGAAATAAAAACTTGTCCACCCTTAACCACTAGGGCTGGCAATGGGTAGGATAGGGTAGGGTTTGGACCCTACCCTAACCCTACCCGCGGGTTTAAAATTCTATTAAAACTCTGTCCTACCCTACCCGCAGGTTGAGAATCTCTCAATCCTAACCCTACCCGCACCCTAAAGTTCTAAACCCTATCCTACCTTACCCTACCCGCAGAAATATCAAATTTTTTAAAAGTAAATATAAAATTCAATTATTTCAAATTTTATACATATTAATAACATAAAAAATAACAAACTAATGCTCTAAATTACTAAATTAACTAACTAGTTTAGTGGTTGTTCACTTATTGTAAGTCATTATATAAGAGAGGTTGTGAGTTTAACTCTTACTTCCTTCACTATATACCTAATTTTTATAAAATATGTGTTATATTTGAGGTGCGGGTAGGGTAGGGTAGGGTACACCCTAAACCCGTACCCTACCCTACCCGAACGGATTGGACCGGGTTGGATACCCGCAAATAGGGTATGAATTGCCAGCCCTATTAACCACCACAATACTAGTCACCAAAAAATACACCTATTTAAATACCTGTTACACCTTATCCCATTACCATCTCTAGGTATAATCTCCTAATTCCCATGGAAGTTCTCAAACTATTGTCCTGCCATTTGTGAGAATATTTCGTTAGCATATTCCGTCAAGGTTAAATAAATAGAAAAATCACTATAAAAAAAACTATTAAAAGGAATTTTTATTCTAAACTATTAAAAAAATCTAATTAAATTAATATTTAGAGAGAATGATTGTTATTTTTTATAAAAAGTTAGTAATTCCTTAATTTATCTTTTTATTAATTTTTTTTATAAATCTTTTTCTGATAACCGCTGTTAAATTGAAAACTCAAATTTCTTCAACTACTAGTTTACCACTACTCTTCAAAATTCTTTTCATTACCTGTGCCGTTGTGCGCAACTTTGTTTCTTGTCACCATTTTACCATTATGTTAGCAATTGGCAATTCCTTTCCTTTTAGCAAAACATAATATTGCTTCGAATTCACCTTTTTAAAAATAGATAAATAAAATTAAATTCGGTTAGTCTAATAGTCAGCTGACTTAGCTTATTAGTCCGCTAATTAAGTGTTAAAATTTGAATTCTGCTTTGTGCATGTAGTAATTCATAGACCAACGTCAAACTTTTAAATAGAATTCTAATGCGCGACAAATTAATCTTTATCTTATCGGATTAAAGAATACCGTAAAAAAAAATAAACAAAAGATTTTATCTGATCTTGTCAATATCATTTTTGAAGACAGGAAAAAAGTAGTTTTGCCATGCATATAATTATAAAATTGACACCTAACACCTAATATTAAGTTGGCTTAAATTTTGTCTTTTCATCCAAAATCTATTAAATTTTAGTTTCATGCCTTATAGTCAACCATAGACAGGGTGACACAGATTCTTTTGATTTTTCATTTTAAAATTCTTTACTCTTACACTTTGTTTGGATTAGGAGAAGATGGAAGGAAAGAAAATATTAAGAAAAAAAAAGGATGAAAATGTGAGTTTTTCATTGTTTGAATGAAAAAGAAAAATAGAGCGAAAAGAAAAAAAAATAATGTGAGACCCATAAAAATATTTTCTTCTCAAAAATGAGATGAAAATGAAGGAAAATGTGTAATAAATGTAAAATTATTAATTTACCCTATGATCAATTAAAAAAAAAAAACAAGGGTATTAATGTAATTTTTTTCTATTATAATTTTTTTCCTCTCACTTTTTTTCTATTCAAATAAAAAAAAATCTTCTCTCTATTTTTTTTCATTCATTTTCTCTTTATCCAAACAACACATAAAACAATCAATTTTTCTTTCTATTTTCTTTTCTCTTATTTTCTTTCTTTTTTTTCCTTCTATTTTCTATTATTCTATCCAAACAAAGTGTTAGATTTTTTTTTTTAATTTTATTCAATTTAGTTTCATGCCTTATAGTATGCTATTTACTTTCATGTAATAAAAAGGGACATCAAGCACTAAATAAGTAACAAATCATTATTTTTCGTGATTCTATTTCATTTCATCTCACAATTACTTTTAACAAAAGTTCTATACTTCTACTCATTTCAAAGTATATGACGTTTAAATTGAAATCGAAACGAGTTAGCTCCAACACCGTGGAGCTTTCTTGACCATGTGTTAGACAGAATGGAGTTTGAAAAAGTATGGTGGAATTGGATTAATAGTTTGCTAGAGTCAACATCAATGTCAATATTAATCAATAGCTCCCTAATAAGGCCATATAAGATGGAAAGAGGCTTATTTCTATTTATGTTGGTTGTGGATGTGTTTAATAGACTGATTGATCGTGCTCTGGGCGTACGTATGGTGGAAGGATTGGAAGTGAGAAAGAAGAAAGTGTTGTTATCGCATCTTGAATTCACGGATGACACGGTTCTTTTTTCCCCATAAACCAGAGGTCGTGAGGAACTACAAAAGAAATTTAATGTGTTTTGGCATGATGTCGGACCTAGAGATAAACTTTGAAAAGTCCACAATTATTCCGATAAATTACGATGAGCAAATGACGCATAGTCTGAAGGTTGCAATGAGATGTAGTGTGGGTTCTCTGTTCATATCGTATCTTGGCATTCCGCTAGGGGCGAATCCAAAAAGAATAAGTACATGGAAGTCGCTGATTAACAAGATTGAGAAGAAGTTAAGTTCATGGAAGGCAAGCTTACTAACTAAGGCATGAAGATTGAATATAATAAAGTTTGTTATTAATAGTCTACCAATATGCTTTTTGAATTTGTTCAGGATGTCAAAGGAGGTGGAGAAGAAGATAATTTCAATGCAATCCTAGTTCTTTTGGGGAAGCAACAAGACAAGAGAGTTATGCCAACTACAAAGTGGAGCACTATACAGAAGCCAAAGAAGCATGGAAGGCTAGGAGTAGGTGACATGGCAATGAAAAATGCTGCAATGCTTTTTAAATGGTGGTAGAGATTTTCAGATGAGAATGAAACATCGTGAAAAAAGGTGACCGATTCATGTTATGATATCAGTGAAAATACATTTGTGGGTGAGTACGAGTGCATGAAGTCTAATTGTCCGTGGAAAGACATGGTTGGCATCGCTAACAAAAATGTAACAATCAAAGATATTTGCAGAGAAAGATGGAAAATGTGTGTTGGAAATAGAAAAAGAATTAAATTCTGGAAGGATATGTGGGTGGACAATAAAATTCTAGAAGATAGGTTTCCAATACTATTTACAATGTCCAGCATAAAGGAAAGTTACATTAGTGAATGTGGTATGTGGATTGGTTACGACTTGGTCTGAAATTTTCAATGGTGGAGGAATTTCATTGAGAGAGAAAAAACACAAGTTATAGAGTTACAAAATATATTGGATAGTGTGTTTCTTTGTGCAGGTTAGAGAGACAAATTGGTATGGTCATATAGTGCAGATGAGAGATATTCTACAAAGTCATTTACTAGTATAGCCACAGGAAAAGTATATGGGTTATTAACAAAGAAGCATGTGTTTGATGATATATGGTGTGCTTGCACTTCCGAAAATAGAAATACTTACATGGTTGTGATTTTGGGGGGAGGGAGGGGGTGGGGAGGGTTAAATACAAAGGATGTCCTACTCAAAAGACACATCATAAGATAAGGCGAAAAAGTGTGTTCTATGCGGTAACAAAACTGAGACGGTAAACCATTTATTTTTGCATTGCAAATATATGACAAAGTTGTGGTGCCTAGCTATGACGTAGGAAAATATATGTTGGATGGATAGTGAGGAGGTAAAAACGTGGTTTGAGAGTTGGATGTGTCAGGATATAGAAAAATAAAAAAAGAAAGAGATGGATAACTTTTTTTTTTTTTTTACTATTGTATGGATTGTTTGGAAAAATAGAAATCAAAGAATTTTTAAAGATAGGATCGTTATTTGGATTAGTGGGTGGGAGCAAGTTAAAACTTTGGTAATAAATTGGAGTGTTAGAGAGAAGAAGGCTAAAAATATAACATTGTTAAGTGAAGAGGAGATTGATGAGAGATAGATGTTAGAAAATAGATATGGTGGCAATGTATAGTGCATTAACCTGAAATAAATATGTATGCTATTGGAAGATACTTGATAACTAGTAATGGTGAGATAACATGCTTCATGGGTAATACTACAAATGAGAGAAGCGATGGGGATGCGGTGCTTCAAGGAGTAAAAGAGGCGATGGAATTCTTATTGGAGAAAGTGGATATTGTGAAAGAGGAGATAGATACAACTGATTTTGTGTTGCAATAAAATTGTTCATTGGATTAGGGAGAAAAATACACTAATTGGAAGCATAAATTCATAAAAAATAAAACTAAAAACATGGATTATTTATTTCAAAATGTGCAGGTTGAATTTAAATAAGAGAATAAATTTATGGCAAAAAATCAATGGATGCAAATTGCACAGACAAAGAAGTCCAATTAGGTGATATAAAATCAAGGATTCAATACTTAATATGTTTACTATCATGTTGGTTTTACTTACTGTTTCAAATTTTGAGATTTTGATGTATATCCTGTGGGTTAGCTTATAAAAACTAGTTATCCTTAATGACATTGCGAAAGGAATAATTAGTGAAATATACGTTGCCTTTCTCTATATTTGGGTGAGTTTGCAGCGAACCATCTAATAAAAACATCGTGTATTTGATTCACACCTTACCTTAGCATATGACTACAGTTCCTTTACTTTGTGAACGACTATAGAATATCATATAACAGACTAAAATACCATTTAAATTCATAAAAGTTCAGAATATTAATAAATTTATCTATAAATAAACAACATTAACTTTGTATTCATAAAATGCAAAAAACTGTTATTTTTTCAGAGGTTCGAAATTCTGAAAAAACTACCCATAAATAAAATTAAAATTTGACATCATTTGTCACGTAAAAACAATTTCTCGCAGTTACAAAATTAGTTAAATTTGTGAATATTTTAAAATTTCATAGTTAAAAATGATTGTTTACTCTATAAAAAATAATTTCGAATTTCAACCTCCCTTCCATATTTTCCATTCAAGCTCCTCACTCTATTTCAAAACCAAGATTCTACACTACCAAAGTGATCCTCATAAACCTGTTGAAACTTGAATGGTGATACCAATAGAAAAGGTCTACTAAATCTATTCTGTTTATTATAGCAAATATGAACTTATTTTGCATACATAGCATTGAGGTACCTACCATAGTACCCAAAACAGGAATCTTATCCACCCAAGACAAACTAAAATCAACAATCACACCGTCATAATATCCGGCATATACATACACCAGGAATTTGCGGCAACAATGAATGTATCATCAAGGATTCTAATTTTTCACAGTTGTTACATAACTGAGGAGCATGCTGACAACATCCCCCGATATTCTTGAAGACTCGGATTTCAGGTGATGGATCTTTGACTCAGTTTCTTGCTCAAGTCGCTTGACATTAGCACCAGAATCTCCACTACTCTGCATTCATAAGAAAGAATGCACACACAGATTTAGAACAAGACAATGAGGTAACCTAACATCGGCATTTCTAATTGAAATCACACTCCCTTTCAAACACATACCTCTGAAACTTTCTTCTGAAACTGGTACTCAAGCTGAGCTCGATGTTCAGCAATCTCCTTTTCAGCCTCATCTTTGGCCTGTTTCAGCCTAGCCAGTTTTTCTAATAGCAGAGATCCAGAGTATTTATCAGTGTCGAAATAAAGATATTTGACATAAATCACTAAACTCATAGGAGTAACAATAAAAAACAGTTAAAGAGAGGGTGGAGTGAGGACACAACAAAACCATTCCCATCATAAAATCAAGGACTCATCTTTCCATGTGAAATAAAAAGACCAATGCAAAAAGAATAGGATAATTGCATTGGCCTTCCTTGAGGTAGAGGTTGCGTAGTATCGTACAATACCCCTCAACTTGTAAAACTATACAACAACCTCTCTTGAGATTCAAGTTAGATAACACTCGTTACTCGTGTATTTTATAAAATGCGAAGCTAACTCCCCTTTTATACATTACACTGGCATCTCCTCCGGGGAGGTCATAGGTATGACAAAATCAAGGGGTATTTATTGCATTGTTTATAAGATCGGTGTAATTTACCCGAAAGAATAAATTGGTGAAGAAAACTATCTTTGGATAAGATGACATGGTAGGATTTTTCAAGTTTAAAATACATTAAAGAACCAAGATTCAGATGGCAAACCAAAAAATGAGGAAATTAAAATGAAAACAACAAGGAATAGCAGCTATACCATTCTTTGCAGCATTCACAATCTGCTGTGCTTCTTGTTCAGCAGCCAACAGCTGTTGAATTCCGCCTTGACCCCTGCTACTGGATGCCATTCTGTGATGAAACCAAATCGCAACTATCAAACTAAGGCTCAATAGAACAATTACAAGGTAGAAACAAATAAAAAAAGTCCTTTAGCAACATAAAACAAATTCTTCTGCAAAAGCTAGCCAAAATAGAACAAGAAGAATAACAATGCGCAAATAAATTTTAAGCTTAAACAATAAGACATTTAACTCAAATATATTAGGTAACCCACTAATTAATGATCTTCTAGGAGAAAATGAAAGGCACAACAAAGGGAGCAACAGTACGTTAATTGCTGATCATCAATTTCAACCTCATAGCAATGTGTGCACCCGAACCCCTTGAAATAGCCGATGTGGGTCCAATTTCGCAACTGAAACAACCACTTGAAAATAATATTTGAGCATCAAATTCATTGTGTTCTGTCACTACCACCAACACCCTAATAAACTATTACTATTAGACTTCCAAACAAATTATCAGCACAATCCCCTTACTTATCCTATACAACGACCGATATGTACCGATCACAAAAAAACAGAAAAGAAAGTTAAGCAATTAGATTTAAGAATTGAAGTCTGAATATGTGTAAGCGAAACCGAGGGGAAAAACAAGTAAAAATGGAGATTAAGAAAATGAAATTGGTGAGAATAGATTATTGGGGATGGAATTTCCCATAGAGAGCGTAGATCTGGTGTGTACGAGAGAGAGAAGGAACGTACACGGCAGGAACTGAGTACGGCAAGGCGGCAAGCACGGAGGACGTCAAGGAGGCGAGAACAGAGGACCACGGACTGACGGTGGGAACCGAAACGAGGACGGCGATGTGGCAGGAACTGAGTACGACTGGCGGCGAGATGTTAAAAGTATTAAAAATAATTAGTATTTGTCTTCACTAATTTGGATTGATTGAGTGGTCATTTCACTCGTCTACCAAAGTAAGTATTAGAGTTTCGAATCCCATTTTGTGTATGTAACAATTCATTGGCTAGCCGCAGACCCTTAATAAATAGAGCTTCAATCCATGGAGGATTAGTTCTCGACCTGTCGAGTTGGAAAATACAGTGAAAGAAAATAGTATTTGTCTTGAAAGTAGAACAATTTGAAATTTAATTGTGACAGTTTTATTTATTGGTATCATATTCATTCAGGAAGTCAAACAATATGATCAACGTTATTGGTTAAAATTTTATATTTTATGACATGATTTTCAAGCTTCTAAACTTATAAACTTATGTCGTTACAAAAACTATTAGATTGATTAATATTTTTGTTCATATTATCAAAACACCGTAGTTGAGTATATTAATTTGTGTAAAAAAAACTATAATAATTTTTGTTATTCAATATATAATTTATTCTATTAATTATTATTCCTAGATTGGAATATATTTTTTTTCTATTTTTATATTATTTTATCTGACAATAATTACCATTAAAGAAAAAATGAATGACTATATTATTTTATAATATGATGTACAAATAATTTTTTATTTCAAAATTAATTCTGGTTAGTGAAAAAATTCAAAATTGATTAATAACTCGCCTTTTTTAAAATTTTAATAACAAAAACAAAATTAGTTACCTGCAAAATATTCAGCATTTTTTTTTAAATAAAAATAGGAAATAATATATTTATAAATAAATAAAAATTATTATTAAAAATTGAATATCCAGATAAAACAAAAATAAATTATAACTTGTAAAAATAATTTATAAAATTTGTTACACAAATATTAAAATGTATGAACTGTCGTGATGTCACTAACACAAATACAAATCAAACAATATAAACAAATGTATAAAAGTAGAAATAAAATCTTCAAACTCAATTAATGAAACAATAAATAAAAATTTTGTTATTTATCTAGTAAACGCGGTAGTAAATACTCGACAAAATGAAATCATATTTTTATAAATATATTTACAGACAACTAAAAAATTAAAAACAAACACACTAAACAATATAGAGTATCAATGGTAAAATATAACCTAAAAAAGTCACTTAAATTAAAAAAGAACATGCATGTGATGAGTTATAATAAATTTATATATGAAGAGTAAAAATAAAATAAAAAATTTAAAATAAAATAAAGAGAACAATTAAAAAAAATAAAAAAAGGTAAAACAAATAATGTGTGAAATAAATAAAAAATGTATTATAATAGAAGATTAATATAATCAATAAATATAAAAGATAAAAGAGAAAAATTAAAATACGATCTCATTAAACAAATTTCAAGAAAAAAATTTTGAAGAAGAACCTATTAATCAACTTTTATAAAAATATTATAACAAATTTAAAATGAATCAGTAATTTATATTCACATGGATTTAACGAGTCCCTTGAAGAGGGTACCTAAGTCTCCATCCCAGTCTATTTCACGTGAACAGGTCTTCACCTGTAAAAATTTTACTGATCCCCATTTAATCCCAGATTGGTTAGTCTTTTTTATTATTCCAATTGTTAACATTTGTTGGTTCGTGACGTGAAATTACTCTAGCTACTTAGTAAATTCCTACATAACTAAAGTTCAAGCTATATCATTCTCATAAAATAGTAACACCCTTAAAAACTATTAATCAAAATACATAAAAAAAATATATAAAACAAAATCATAGAAAATTTTGGCAAAAGAAAAAAATTACAAAGATTATAATGGAAGT
>NC_029790.2:35610429-35611287 GCF_000816755.2 Arachis ipaensis
TATTTAAAATAATTACTGACCTTCTATTCTTCTAATTATTAATAATTTAAATAAAATAATACACTATAACTTATTTTTTATTTATTTTAAGTAATTACTAATATTTTATTTTTTTAATTATTTTCTTATCTTATTTATCATTTATGCTTTTGATAAAATATATTAATAAACAAATAAACTAAATTAACTACCTCAATTATACTTAGACTATTCAATAATTCAACATAATCTTTTCAATTTGGGATTAACTACTAACCATAGAAAATAGAAAATTTAGAGTAATTTAGTATTATGAATATTAATTATGTATTGTGAAATAACCTAAAATCATAATGTAATTTATTTTTAAAAAATTAATCAAGCATTATTGTTAATTATGAAATAACCTAAAATTATAATGCATTTTATTTTAAAGAAACAATCAACCATTAATATCAATAAATAAAACTTATCGTCAAAATGCTTTGATTAAAAATATTAGGGGTTAATTACTATTCATTATTAATAATATATCGATTATATCAAAAAGTAAAAAAAAGTAAAATATATATATATAGTGAATTTAAAAAATAAAGATTGTTAAGTAATTATTTTTTTTTTGAAATAAATAGTAAAAAAAATGTTATAAACTATATTCTTTCATAAGTAACCCTTTTAAGTTGTATATTTAGTTTATTTGTATATCATTTATATTGGCATTATTTTTATAACGATCATTTATTTTTAATAATTGTTAGAGTTTTTGATGCCTTACAATTATTATCTATAAAGAAGAAACATATATATTCTGAAAAAGTTATTAAACAAATTTTTTTTTTTGCTCTATTTTCACATTAAAAAAATTTTTGTTTTGTCATT
>NC_029790.2:35611491-35612629 GCF_000816755.2 Arachis ipaensis
GTGTAGAAATCCGATTTTTATATAATAGAATAGATTAATTATTATTTTTATTCAAAATATTACGTTTAATAATATATTAATCATCATTAATTACAAATTTCAAATATAAGGATTGATACAACGGCACATTAATGATGTTCGCTTCAAGGAGTCAGCAAACCCTAAACCCGTGATCGCATTTTCACCCGTCTCCAGATCCTCTTGCCATCGTGGTAGTTGCGTCGTCACCGTGCCACCGCAAAGACTGATCAAACGCGGAGGGCCACTCCTCGATTCCGTTTATAATACAACCCTTTTCATCAACAAGAAATTCATCCTACACACTGATATTGCACCGCAACTCCACCTTAGTTGTTGTCGTCATCGTGCATGTCCCGTTGTCGTGACACCGAACAGCTCTCTCATGGAGCCATAGCGTTCCACCTACATAGGAGCAAGGTCTAGTTGTTGCCGCTAAAGGCGGGTTGAGAGTGTTGCGTCAATGGAACAATCAACTTATGAAAAAGGATCATATGATACTTCATATGATGTGAGTGATCATTCTAAATTCACCGAAGTCAATGTCCGATGTTTGAGTGAGGATGATACTCAACGTATAGAAAAAGTAAGTTATGTTTTAGTAGTATAATTGGTATAGATTTTCTTTATGATAGCCTGATGGTACAACTTGGATCTATGATGTGTTTTTTTTTGTCTCTTTTTGTTCACCAAGTTGCATGTATCTTTACAACTTTATTTAGATTTTTTTGTAAGTATTAATAGGGATATTCTTGTTTGAAATTATTGTACTTTTGTTTGTTTATACATTGGTGTTTTTGTAAGACTCCGAATTTTAAAAAGTCATTAATAAATTATTTATGATCTATTATATTTATTTAAGATTATATTTTTAGAGATTTTTACATATAAGTTGAGTAAATTCTTATTTATTATTTAGAGTTCTTATAATTAAAAAATAGTGAATATTTTATATGTCTTAATGTTTAATATTTAAATTTTTAACTTTATTTTATAAATAAAGAAAAATTAATTTACTTATCTCTAATTTTTATCAATTTGGTATTTAACTGAAAAATAATTTAAAGATTGGTAATTTAAAGATATTTTTAAAGATGAATACTTTATAAATAATCTAGGT
>NC_029790.2:35613109-35613769 GCF_000816755.2 Arachis ipaensis
TATGCCTTAATGTTAAATATTTAGATTTTAAACCTTATTTTATAAATAAAGGAGAATTAATTTACTTATCTCCAATTTTTATCAATTTGGTATTTAACTGAAAAAATATATAATTTAACGATCGGTAATTTAAAGGTATTTTTAAAGATGGATACTTTATAAATAACCTAGCTGAAGTAATTATTATTCTACTTTTTATTTATTTCACAAAATACTCCTATTACTCCTATTTTAATAAATAAATAAATAAATAAAATACCTAAACTAACCCACTAGTCCTAACCTAACCTAACCTAACCCACCCTAACCCTAGTTACCACCCATCCCCCTTCACCACACTCACGGAAGGAAGAAACAAAGAAAGGAAAGAAAGAAAGAAAGAAGAGAAGAAAAGAACAGAAGAGAAGGAGAGGAATGAAGAAGAAGGATACGCGTCGCGGCTGGTGGGCCTCACCGCCGTTGCCGCCGCGCCGTCGAAAGACCAGCGGAGAGGGAGATAGAGCGCGGCCCTGAAAAAGTGGGGGAGTGGTCATCGTTGCTGCAGAGAAGTCGCACCGCCATTGCACCACGCCTAGCCGGCTAGCCGCCGCCGTCACGTCATCGTCGCTAGCTTTGTCGGATCTTTGCCGCCGAACCCGTCCTTGCTGCTGCCGTTGGAAT